>NW_015557134.1:2136518-2147896 GCF_001515605.1 Sinocyclocheilus anshuiensis | reverse complement strand
ACGCATAAAAAGACAGTATAAGTCATTATAATCCGTAATTATGTCCCCACTGGATGCCTCGAATGCGTAGTTTATAATGGGTTTTAATGTTTTTGTCTCTTCGCTCCGGCCGGACAGGGCATATGGTAAGGGGCGCAACATTAGCAGTGAACACGCTTATTTCATGTGCTGTGAGTTTAGCGCACGTTTGGGAATTTTTACAGCAGATGATTACAGCATTTCACTAGATTTATAATGAGACACATTTTTGTAAGCCTGTTTTCACTGAAGCTGGAGTTTTCCTTCAAATAAAAGTGACATTTTTTTCTAGGCTTGGTTGTGTTTATAGGGTGGTTCGTGTTAATGCTTCGTTTAAAAAAAATTTTTTTTCACATAATTTACCTTTATTCTACACCGCTTTCTCCCTTCTCTTATGAAGCCTCTGATGATTTCCTGGTTTTATGAAGCCTAATCCGTAATTATGTCCCCACTGGATGCAACAAATGCGTAGTTTATAATGGGTTTTAATGTTTTTGTCTCTTCGCTCCGGCCGGACAGGGCATATGGTAAGGGGCGCAACATTAGCAGTGAACACGCTTATTTCATGTGCTGTGAGTTTAGCGCACGTTTGGGAATTTTTACAGCAGATGATTACAGCATTTCACTAGATTTATAATGAGACACATTTTTGTAAGCCTGTTTTCACTGAAGCTGGAGTTTTCCTTCAAATAAAAGCTACTGCCGTTTCCGTCAAAATAAAAGCTTAAAAGTGCAGTATGAATTGCTGACAGCTAGCGGTTTAAAGGGGTGGTTGAC
The DNA here is from genome assembly GCF_001515605.1 of Sinocyclocheilus anshuiensis. NCBI lineage: Eukaryota > Metazoa > Chordata > Actinopteri > Cypriniformes > Cyprinidae > Sinocyclocheilus > Sinocyclocheilus anshuiensis. Next base: position 2,147,101 of record NW_015557134.1, on the reverse strand, counting down.
ATTTTTTTCTAGGCTTGATTGTGTTTATAGGGTGGTTCGTGTTAATGCTTCGTTTAAAAAAAAATTTTTTTCACATAATTTACCTTTATTCTACACCGCTTTCTCCCTTCTCTTATGAAGGCTCTGATGATTTCCTGGTTTTATGAAGCCCCTCCCTCAGAAATACGCATTGGGCTCAGATTGGTCAGCTGGCCCAGTGTGTTGTGATTAGCTAAACTGCTTAGTGCACCTGCAGAAACGTCACGCCCCTCACAATGGCGTCATCAATATTGCTTATCAATTTGAGCCCGATTGAGACCCAGAGAATATTAGTGAAGAGGATCGCGCAGAACCTGTGCAAGCAAGACTCTTACAGGATGTTTCAGAATGGTATGTTTTTTTTGTTTGTTGTTGTCTCATACTTTTAGATACACTGTTATTTGTAAATGCTGCTGCTTATGTTAGCTTCTAATATACGTTTTTATTCCGATTAAAGCTTTAATACAGCAGAATACATGATTGTGTTGTAGCATTTTTGTAACAGTAAGAAGTGTTTGCCAGCAAGTATTGTTCGCTACCCCGGCAACCGCGTGCATGTCCATGTTTAACGCTTCTCGTAGCTATGTGAAAAATATCTGTCTATACACAAAGTGTATAATTGTAACACAGTTCATTGAAGGAGCTGATGATCTGAATGAGAGAGCGAGAGAGCGATGCAGAGTAGGGGGACGTGAGGAACAGGATTAAGAACCACTGCTTTAGAACATTGATTTTGAAACTTGTGAATCCATTAGAATCGTTAGAAGACAGAATTGCGATTCATATATTTTTTGTGCACCCCTAGTTTTGATGGCATGGCAACAACTCTTCCTCTTCTCTAAAGCAGCGCAACATGGCCCCGCCCCCTTTGCTGCATGTTCCCGGGGGCGGGGCTTATGCAAATTTCATGGTTTGTGATGTCACCAACCCGGGAAGAAGCTCGTTGTAGTCCCTCCCAGCCATATTTATAGCCATTAAACTGCCATCATTTTAAAATCTTTGCGGATATTGTTTATGCTCAAACAGCAACATTACACACTAAAGTTAAAAAAGTGAAATCACAATCAACTACCCCTTTAAATGCAGTCCAAATTCAAAATCTCTCTTTTAAGTGTAGAAATTAGTAAAAAAAAAAGTATTGTAGCTAATTTCCCTACTGTAGTGTAAAGCAAAAATAATATACATATGAAATATTAATTTTCATTTATTTTAAAGTGCAATTGTTTTACAATATGGCTATTACTGTAATAGGAATAACAATACTTTTTTTGTTATTATTATTATTATTATTATATTCTAATTTGTTCGGCTTCCTAAAACATGTAGTGAATGATTTTAGACTGAGACAGTATACCACAACTAAAAAGAAGGTTCAGTCCCCTTTAAAGTTCACTGACTATTTTTCTGACTTAAGTTTTCTTAGTTAAGGACATGGGTTGGAGCTCTTAATTTTGACCTCTCAAAGTGCATCAGATAAAACTTTAAAATGTACAAAATTGTCATTTTTTTTCAAGTCTTCATTTGTCGCAATAAATATTGTATCGTGGACTTCATATCGAGATATTATTGTATCGTGAGATTTTGATATCATTACATCCCTATAAATATATTTTGTAAAGAGTGAAGCTCAATAAAATATAGGCTATTTTTGAAATTGAAAATGTATTCAACCATAGTATAGCCTACCAAAACATATTTCAAAATGTATTAGGCTAAATATAAAGGTGGATGTGCCTACTAGAGATCAAAATTTATAAAGATTTAATAGGCATATGTTTAGTTTAGAGAGAGAGAGAATTTATTTATTTGTTTGTTTATTTATTTTTGGAACATTGTAAAATATGTTCCTTTCTGATTTTTATTCAAATTATATGTTATATGTTTACATCAGACAACATGCATTTTCTTGGACTGAAATATAAAGGGCAAAATATTTTTAAAGATTTTAAAATATATATACTTAACATTTATTTTCAAAAATGTACAAAAAATGGCTAAAACATATCGGTATAATATTTACGTAAATACAGCCTATTTGTAACATTTTACACAAATATTTGATATTTTTTCATCCATAACAACTGAATATCCACAATGGCGACGTCTGTGACATCCGCACTAATTTTAATTAATGCGCAGCGGATTTCGAATGCATTTTATTGAGTTTTAAGTTCAGCATTTGGACAGCAAAACTCCGGTGGAAGACTGGATCTAACGCCCTCGGATGATACACAGAAGATCCAAACTTTGCGTGAACGTAGCCATAGCTACTCTGAACTGACAGCAATATTTCGCTGCTGTGTGAACGCGGCCTGTACAATAGGACATTGAACACCCTATTAAAGCCAATTTATGTATTTGAAGGAAAAATAAATAAAAGTAAAACAACATGTACATTTAAAAAGTCGTTGTTCTGAAAACATACTCCAACCTTTCAGTCAAAATCTGCCTTCATTATTGTATACAAGTGGCTTGTCTGATTTGATAGTGTTTATAGTGTCTATCGTCGGGTTTTATAGTGTTCACCGAAGACCGAAAACATGATATCTAAATTTTAGTTTGGATGACAGAATTCATAAATATGTTTGCTAGATATGAGGACAACCCCCAGTCTTCGCTGCAATTCAAAGCCACAAGGCAAAACTTGTGTGCATGTCTGTGAAGCTGTTTGTGCTTGCGATGACATTTACAGTGTTTACTAACAGCTTTAGCTCTCTGCAGAGATCATCTCTGTCCACATTAAGAAACCAGTATATTTACAACCAAACATTCAGTAGTTAAACCAAATGCATTTTAGACCATTATGAACTGTGCCTGCCTTTACAGAAAGTCTACAGTAAACACAGTAACACCAGCAGCTAATTGGCAGTAGCTAATTTTGACTCTGGTAGTAAGACTTTGCTGAACATTTCCATTCCACAAAACAATGAATGTTTGTATTATTAAAAAAAAAGGCAAAACAAAAAACTCTTGTATTAATATATATATATATAACACAACTAATATAATACAGCTATGTGGACTGTCTAAGATATGTCTGTTACTACATGCATACTTTTACAAAAGACTCCAAGGATCATAATATTCTCACCAGCACATCTTTTTTCCCACACTTTTTGAATGACATTGGCTGACCTCTTCTATGTTTTCTTCCACAATCTCATTTGGTGTTATTATAAATAGTGTGAAATATCATAAACATAGTCTCATGCAGAGAACGGTGCATTAAATAACAGGAAGACCCACGCAGAGTAAAACGTTCCCCTCGTGTTTTGGCTCCAGTTGCATCGAGCTTGATTCCATAGAGCGATGCTACTTTAATTGTCTCCTCACTGAATAGCTGTCATATTTAGAAGCATTTACATAATCAGAGTCATTTGCATATGGGGCAGTGGAGTTTGCTGTAGGAGAAGAACTACAGCAGATGTGAGTTTATGGCACTGTTGTCTGCGGAGCTGTTAATTTAACTCTATATTTGTCAGTGTTGAATGATGGGATACACTCTAACCTCCAAATGCATACCTGTAATTTGGAGTGTAATTCTAGATGGCAGCATCTTGGGAAAATAATTGCTTAAGGCAAAGTGCAGTACATTCTTTAAAGATAGCTGGAAGGAAGCTCTGTAATGTAGGCCTATTCATTAAGCAAAACTCCTCTGCTAAGGGCTAATTTTATCACTGGTATTTTTTTCTTTCGCTTACGCTTATATTCTTATGAGATAAATTGACTTCTTCATAATATCATAAATAAAATCACTAGTTACGCTAATGGACAGGAAATCCCAGCGCTGCACTTTTACTTTTACTCCATGGAGTGCTTTCTGAAACTGTGCAGATAACTCTAAATATTCTTTATAATGATATAAACAAAATCCATTCTGCAAGGATTATTATTTAGCCTACTGTTTAAAATAATAAAATGAAAAAAATAAATAAATAGACTGAATGTAATAATTAACTATAGGGTACAACAGCATTAAAGGCTTTCATTTTATTTTGTTCCCAGAGTACCAAAAAAAAAAAAAAACAGCACTTTCCTAGACTTTTTTCCCCCTAGTCTCCTAGTCAAGATCAATAAGTCTCTTGAAATATGCCACGGTTAGTTCAAGTTGTGCAATGTTAAAAATCTTAGTGATATTATAAATTAATAGTATTTGTAAAGAATACTTTTAACCTTGAAAAGTGCACTACCGTCCAAAAGTTTGGAGTCAATAAGATTATTATTATAATTATTTTCATGTTTTTATTCAGCAAGGACATATTTGATTAAAAGTGACATTTAAAGACTTTTAAATTGGTACAAAATCTATTTCAAATAATATTGTTCTTTTGAACTTTCATCAAAGAATCCTGAAAAACAATATTCACTGTCTCCACAAAAAATATGAAGCAGTACAACTGTCTTCAACAAAAGAAAATTAGCATATTAGAATGATTTCGGAAAGGGTCATGTGATACTGAAGCTCAAATTGCATTTTAAAATATATTCAAATAGAAAACATAATATATAGAAAAAATATCCAAACATAAATATTTTAAATTGTAATATTTTAATATATCTCTGATTACTGTATATTTAATCCAAAATTTCACAAGGTGTGAAGAGTCAAAAATAATATATCCAAACTTCCATTCCCATTATTTTGAAATTATTACATTAGGGAATCTAGAACAGACACAAAGACCTGTGAAGCTAAATTGTTGAAATATTTACCAACAGTAGCAGTAGTAGTTGTCTCCTAAGGCATGCAACAGCATTCAAAGTACAAACTCATTTAGTTTCAAGGCAATGGATGCTGAGAGTGCAATCATTTAACTCCAGTTAGAGCTCTGCAGAGCTGTGCTGTGATCATGAGTCTCAGTGCATGACAGTAAATGCGTGAATCCTCCGTACTCTACGGTGGCCCAGTAGTGCACAACACAGCGAATTTTCCACAACACAACGAAATCGCCACAACAGAACGAAATTAGCACAACACAATGGAAAAAGCCACAACACGTTGGAAGAAAGCTGCAACACAACGGAAAAAGCCACAACACAATGGAAAAAAGCCACAACACAACAGAAAGAAGCTGCAGCACAACAGAAAATAGCCACAACACAACAGAAATAAGCCACAACACAATGGAACAACGAAATTAGCACAACACAATGGAAACAAGTCGCAACACAACGGAAAAAAGCCACAACACAACGGAAACAAGGCACAACACAACGAAATTAGCACAACACAACAAAATTAGCACAACAGAAATGTTCCCGCTCCCTTTCTTGGCCACTAGAGGATGTGTTAAAACTCTGGTCTAACGAAATCCAATTTTTGTGCTTTTTTCACTGTAGTACCATTTTTTAAAAACCATTAGCCAAGTCAGTTATATGGTTATGTGAATTTAAAGTGTCATTTAAAAATCTCGGTGCAGTAAAAGCTCTTTAAAATTAGTAGGCCTAATATTGTTAGATCATTTAAAAAGCCCAAAAATTTGCTTTAAAGCATCGTTTACGTGGCCGCGAGAAACAGCAAAATGAATTCAACAGTAATTTTGTATATTTTCAAGCGTCCATAAAAAAAACATTGGTATGGTATTTGTATAGTAAATTGTTCAAAATTAGGGTTTCGTTAATCCATTACCATTACTATAAAGCTTGCTTGTTAGTTTTACGCCTTTAGGCAGCGGCTATTTACAGTGTAAGTAGGCTAGTATATTTTAGATGCTGTTTACACTAATTGACAACAGAAGTATTTTATCGATACACTGTTTACAGTAAGTGAAAATAGCAATAGATTCTATTTACACTATGTATTTGCTTTCTAATAAGTGTAAATCATTAGATATTATTTATAGGCTATAAATGGTGGCAGATGTTTGCACCTCAGTTCTGATCTGAGGCTATGTGATGTTGTTGTGGCTTTTTCTTTTGTGTTGCGGCTTGCTTCCATTGTGTTGTGGCTTTTTCCGTTGTGTTGTGGCTTTTTTCCGTTGTGTTGTGGCTTTTTTCCGTTGTGTTGTGGCTTTTTTCCCCGTTGTGTTACGGCTTGTTTCCATTGTGTTGTGGCTTTTTCCTTTGTGTTGAGGCTTTTTCCGTTTGTTGTGGCTTTTTTTCCCGTTGTGTTACGGCTTGTTTCCATTGTGTTGTGGCTTTTTCCTTTGTGTTGAGGCTTTTTCCGTTTGTTGTGGCTTTTTTTCCCGTTGTGTTACGGCTTGTTTCCATTGTGTTGTGGCTTTTTCCGTTGTGTTGTTGCTTTTTCCATTGTGTTGTGGCGTTTTCCATTGTGTTGTGGCTTTTTCCATTGTGTTGTGGCTTTTTCCATTGTGTTGCGGCTTGTTTCCATTGTGTTGTGGCTTTTTCCGTTGTGTTGCGGCTTTTTCCGTTGTGTTGTGCTAATTTCGTTCTGTTGTGGCAATTTTGTTGTATTGTGAAGATTTTGCTGTGTTGTGCACTACTGGGCCACCGTACGAATCAAATAAAGTGCAAAATAGAAGGTAGGGAAGCCAGTTTGACTTATTGCTTACCCACATGGCTTGCCGTACAGCTGATCAATAAAACATGTGCACAAACAGAAGCAGCTAACAATGGAAAAGGTGGGAGAAGTCAGATGCCAAGATGTCAAGATGCCTGCAGTCATCAGCTCTACTCTAGTTAACATATCCCCTAAACTTGGTTGGCAAGGTTTGGTGAAGCAGAATGAGGAAGTGTAATGTCTGGTAAGTCAGAAAGATGCATTTCAGCTACTTTTGCATGATTCATGTTATGTCTTGGGTGACAAAATAAATCTGCAAAGCTGACTTGACACACAGTTGCAAAACTGAACCTTTTTTGTAGAGATTAAAGTTCTTCCAAAAATAAATCTGTCACGTAGTCACCCTTATGTCATGAACTATTCCTTTAATGTGCAAATGGGTACAGTAAAGGAATTTTCTGGGTTTAATAAAAGTCAAGGTCAATCAGCAGCATTTGTGACAATGTAAAATAAAAATAAAAATGTTTCTTTAAAAAAAGCATAAATCTGGGTAACAGTGGAACACTTACAATGGAAGTGAATGGGGCTGATATGTAAATATTACATTACTCACTTTAATAGTATAGCTACAAAATGTAAACAATATTCATGTTAACATAATTTTAGTGTGAAAAAACTAAACCTTTATGTGCAAAATCATATCCAGTTTTACACAATGCAATGCAATGTCAAAATGACTGTAAAATTATGTTTCACATGCTTCACAGCTTAACTAAACAAGTTTTAAAAGAACACTTAAAGGGGTCATCCACTGGATGCAACATATGCCTCGTTTGTAATGGGTTTTAATGTTTATGTGTCGTCGCTCCGGCTGGACACGGCATCAACAGTGTGTGAGGGCCGTAACATTTCCGTCTCACGCTTGAGGTATTCGGCCAATCACAACGCACTGGATAGCTGGCCAATCACAGCACACCTCGCTTTTTCAGACCGATGAGCTTTGTAAAAATCGACGCGTTTCAAAAAGGCGGGGCATAGAGTAGAAACAATAATGTACAGTATGTGGAAAATAATGTGTTTTTTGAACTTTAAACCGCATAAACACATTTCATTACACCAAATACACAAAATAATGTTCTTTTTAGCAACATCATATGACCCCTTTAACGTAAGTGCTTTTATAAAATGATAAGCTTGACATTTCTGCTTCTAAATCCTCTAAATTTCCTCTAAATCCTCCCTGACCCCATTTGCTTATTATCATTGTTACCTTGATTTTAGGGACAAGATTAAATAATTTTTGGTAGTAATCGAAATAATGCTACAAATGCTGTCGGTGGAGTGTGAGTTATATTGAACCATTTAAAGGAATTGTTCACCCAGAAATGACAGTTTGCTGAACATTTACTCATCCTCAGGCCATCCAAGATTTAGAAGTAGAAACTTTCTTTATCGGAACAGATTTGGACAAATTTAGCTTTACATAACTTGCTCATCAATAGATCCTATGCAGTGAATGGGTGCCAGAATGAGAGTCCAAATAGCTGCTAAAAACATTACAATAATCCATCACTGGGAGAACGTAATAATGGATTATGGACTTGTATTTTGGCTAGGGACAACAGTTTAAAGTTGAAATGCCTTAATGATGGTATTTCTTCAAACAGCTTTTCACTTCACAAAACGTTAATTGATGGACTGGTGTCATGTGGATTACTTGAGTATTACTGTGATGTTTTTTCAGCTGTTTGGACTCATTCTGATGCCACCCATTCACTGGAGAGGATCCATTGGTGAACAGTAGTCAATCGTCCTAAGACAAGAACACATATTGGTTTTAGGTTTTAGGACAACTTTGATGAAAGGTTATGATCCACTTCAAATGTTGATTAGTGTATTTAAAGTATTTAAGATTTTAAAATAAATATTTTAATAGTTAAGTATCACAGTTGCATGTTCACTGTTCCTCCGACGTTAGTTAATGTTCACATGACATGCAGGTAAACAAATAAAATATTTAATTTTTATTAGTAACTGTTTTATTTTGATTTATGTTATTTTAAATAACAGGGGATTAATATCTCTTTAAAAAAAAAAAAAGCATTTTGCCCATTTGACCTGCAGCTTCACAGCCATATGCCTACTCATACAATCATTTATCAAAGCAGAAAAACGGCTGCAGGGGTGGTCAGGAGGAGGATCGGTTGATGTGGTCTGTTACTTTCCAGAGAAATCATTGTCTCTTAAATGTCAGAATGATGTCAAACCAGCATTTCTGTAAGCTAGATTCAGCTTCATCGGGCTGGAATGCATGTTTAATTCAGGTCTGTATTCGCATATGTATGCAAATACATTTGTTACAACCTAATGAGCATTTTGAAATGAAAAATTGAATTATGGATGTCTACCCAAGCTTGCATATAGATTTGTATGGAGTTGTCAGTCATACAGATTTCTTCCTGTAATGGCTCACATGTTCGTATGATCAATTACCTGCTTGACATGTTTGACTAGTCTCGTCTAATTAGCCATTTTCGTCTTTCTAATTAGTTATCAATCTGAACTGAAATGAAAATAGACTGAGAGGAACTACTATAGCACTCACCCACATAAGATGCATTGTGAAAAGCTTTTCTACAGGCACTAAATCACAATCAAGAGGAATATGAGCACATTATGAGGTAAAGTCCATCCTGTTTTGAAGAAAAATGTTTGAAGAAAAATTATAAAATAATATTTTTAAACTCAGGCTGTGTGTAACTTACAGTGTTGAGGAGTTACTAAGTGAAAGTAGCAATACCACAAATTTAATTTTTTAAGCATGACAGTAGTTCAGCTGTTGTCAAAACAGAGTAACTTTGCATGTAGGAATATGAGTTAAATGTGTTTGCATAAAATGAACACTTTCATATGATGCATTGGGGAGTTTGGTTTATTTTAAGGAACCAGATGTCAGTTAAAACAAAAAAAGTCTAGATTTTTTTTTTTTAAATAAATAAATTGATAAATTGATAAATTCATAAATTAATAAATAAATCATGGTTTCCACAAAAAATATTAAGCAGCACAACTGTTTTCAACATTGATAATAAGAAATTTTTCTTGAGCAGGAAATCAGCATTTTAGGCTGATTTCTGAAGGATAATGTGACTGGAGTAATGATGCATCACAGGAATTACATTGTAAAAGATATTAAAATACTGTAGAACAAATGGTAGTTATATTATAAATAAATATATACAACTATATGCATTTGTATGCATTATATTGGGATGCTTGGATATAAGGTTCTAGCCTCTTTTGAGATATAACAATGTGTGTGTTGAAATAAACAAGAAGGGGAGCAGCCAGCTGTTTGCTTCACATGATCCATATAAAAACAAGACAATGCACTCACTTCTCATCATTTTTTGAACACCTGAGAAAGCCTGTCGACTTGTCCGACTGAAGGTTTGTGGGGCTCTGTGGCACTAAGAGGGTGATACTGCCCGCCTCGATCAAGTTCGGGGAGAGTCATTTTGACTTAAACTAAACTATGCTGCCTGACAGCTATGTTTGTGGATATAATGAACTATGTTTAAATCATGAAGTTTAGAGCACATGTTCCACTTGAAGTGCATTAGGTTCTGTCTACCTATCTGTTTGTCTGTTTGTCTGCTTTTTCAGCCACCCACAACACCCCAGAAACCATCTAAAACATCCCAACAACCACAAAGCAAACTGCTCTAGCAAAAACATACATAAGAAAATCTATCTTTTAAAAGGAATAGTTTACCCGAAAATGAAAATTTGCTGAACAATTACTCCCCCCTCGGGCTATCCAAGATGTAGACGACTTTGTTTCTTCATCAGAAGAGATTTGGAGAAATGTAGCATTGCATCACTGTCTCAGCAAGAAATACATCAACTTTGCGCTGTGGATGTGGATCGTGGATCGGCTTTCACCGTGGATGAAGCGGAGTCCAGCCCGGGATCGTCACATGTGGTTACCGCAAGCCCGCCGGCCGCTCCTTTGTCGAATCCGCCGGCCGCCACTCACTCAAGTCCACAGTGTGTGATGCTGTGTTTCGTTGTGAAAGCGAATCTACTTTGTTTGGCCTTCCAA
>NW_015557134.1:2123346-2136383 GCF_001515605.1 Sinocyclocheilus anshuiensis | reverse complement strand
CACACTTGAGGTATTCGGCCAATCACAACACACTGGATAGCTGGCCAATCAGAGCACACCTCGCTTTTCAGACCAATGAGCTTTGTAAAAATCGACGCGTTTCAGAAAGGCGGGGCATAGAGGAGCATAATGTACAGTATGTGGAAAATAATGTGTTTTTTTTAAACCTTAAACCACATAAACACATTTCATTACACCAAATACACAAAATAATGTTCTTTTTAGCAACATCATATGACCCCTTTAACATCTTGTGAAGTGAAAAGCTGCATGTTTGTAAGAAACAAATCCATCATTAAAGAGTTTTACCTTCAAACTGTTGCTTAATTTGTTCATTTCACAAAAAAACACTCTAAATTTTCATTTTAAAGTTGACCTTAAATCAAAATTAACCCAGTTTTTTTTCACTTGTAAGTTTCTGCTCTTACTGTACATGATCTACCAGTACATGTTGTTCTACAGGAAAAAAAAAAAGTTTGCCTTGGTAATCTTTTATCAGAATGTTATAACTGCCTCTGAAATTACTTTCCACTCATTTCTTATTTCTTATGACAGCAACAAGTAAACGTCCTTCATCCTTCCCTTCGTCTTACAAGCTCACAATGTAAAATAAAACCAAAGAGATTAATAGAAGGAACTGTAGGATCTTAAAGCTGAAGGTCCAAGGCAGTTTTGCACAAAACCTGTTGACCACTTACTTGACATCCAGTTTGAAAAGTGGTTTTAACAAGAGTAGTTAAATTGCATTGTTGCTAACATATGTAAAATTTCACAGAACCACTTTTGAGGATTATACTAGAACTGAATCTGAACCTGAAATAAAAGTAAATTCAAAATGTTGGACAGTTTTGAAAGCATTGAAGGCCAAATCCTCTAGATTAAATGGACAATGTGTAGGCATACATTAGACAAAATACCTCAAGGTCTGATAATTCTATTGATACTAAACTCAAACTTGACTTGAAACACATTTTTTTTGGAAGGATATAAAATCACTAAAGGCTGATCAAAAATGCTGTTAGGCTTCATAAAAAACTGTTTATTTAGATTATTTAAAAGTATTTAACTCATAAATGACCCAATTAATTAGTAAATATTACTGTACATTGAATAGGCCAGACATTGCATTAATTTGACACTCTGACTTCAAATGCTTTTGTTTAATTAATTGCTTTACACATTCAGTTAGTTTTTAAGGAAGAAAATAATGTGTAGGTTTTGTGATTTTGTAGTGCGGTGCATATGTGTGTGTGTATACAGTATATATATATATATATATACTGTATATATATATACTGTATATATATATGATGCTAAAATATGTTTAGTATAATAAGGAACATATTTCTTGACAATGAAGATGACGAGCTCCTCTTCAAAGTTGTAGTCTTCAAAGCTGCCAAAACACTAATAAACATATTCCTTTAGGTGTAGTTATCTCACCTAATGATGTCATGCTGTTACATAATGAGAAGATGCGATGATTAGTTTCACACTTTTTGAAAATCCTGTAAGTGTCATTGTTCCCAGTTTCCTGTGGGGTGTAGGTTGGGAGAAGAACACCTCAGGGAGTGGGTCATCGCTAGTATATAATTGGTAAAAATGTCAAGGAGAGAACTGTTCTTTTTCACTGCCAATTATTAGGTCACAACCAGGGTAGACTTGATTTTTGTGAAAAATAAATGGACCTATTTATTAAGTGCACAGCTTAATCCGGTAATGATTTGAAGTTGATTTCTCACACAAGAAGATTTTTACAATTATTTTTCACTAACTTAAGTGCCTTAAGTTTTACGTCTGGGTTTGCATTATGAAATCTTTGCAGAAAATTCCCTGGCATTTTAACTCACTTGCTGTCAAATTAGCCCTGAGACTTTAGCTCAAATTGTTTAAATTTTGTACATGTCATGCACCCGCAGTTATCATTTTCTGATACTTGACAGTATCTGTCAACATCCTCCACATGGAGGATTCACTCTCCTCAAGTTAAAGAGGCCACACCATCCAGCTCACATGGATCTATGCAGTGTAAATTCATACTATCATATTTGAGCCTGCATCAATGAGACATAATTATGTCTAAGATGACGAAAAAGAGAAATCAATTAAAAACGCAGAGTTCAAATGCAGGAGCCAAATTCATAGAAATCTTAGTGTTTATTTTACACATTGAAAAATGTACTTTCAATAAAACATTTTAATCTTTTAAATATTCTATTAAATGTAATAAACATTTTTTATAAACATTTAAAAGTGTTTATGAAATCATTAATCTAAAAATGACAAAAGTATAATTATGTATTATAAGTAAAAAAAAAAAGAAGGAAAAAAAAGAAAACGTTAAATAATTTTAATACACTGAAAGAAAGAAACAAAAGGTACTGGTCATATTCTACCAAGATATTATTAATTAAGTTAACATGCATTTCACAATGCAGTGCATAATTTAAAATATGGGTAAAACGCCTGAAAAAGTCAATATGGAAAATTCTTTCATATTAACAGGCTTTTTTTTCTTTCTTTCTTTCTTTTCTTTTTTTTTTGCCGAACTTCTTATGCCAGTTTTTCTGGAATTTCATCCATAATGAAGCTTTTTGTCTTCCATCTCCATAAATGTACACTATTCAAAACATTTTTCTTTAAACCCCACAAAATCTAAATGACTTGTAATTCAAGTGCAAACATATTTAAAGCATGTTATTCAAGTCATTGTCTGCATGAATAGCATTTTTACTGCATCTTTGAATAAGTGTCACGTCATTGAACCACAGCGCATACAGATTGTTCAGACTGTAATAGACTCTGAACTGTACACATAAAAAAAAAACATTGGAGTGACGGAACTAAAACCACTCCTTGATTAATGTTTCCCTCCCGTGTGCTTTTCACTAGCAGAACAAAAGAGTTTGACGTTATGAGAAAACGTTTTTTTTATACTTTAGCTAAAGTGGGTGTTGGAAAAGATGTGTTTGAGTTGGTGCTTTGAGAGTGAAGGATTTTTATTTGCCATTGTGTTTGAAACATCCTTTTTTGGCTTGTCCCTCTGATGTCTGAGCTCTCAAGCAGACCTCTTGTGCCAGTGCCCAGGAATCACACAAAGAATGTTTAATATTAGACGAGGATGGGATGATACCGTATATAGGCTGCTATTCTCACCGGGACAGACTGTACTCTAAATTCAGCAAAACAGTGCAATAAGTCAGACAAAAGAACTATTATACTTAATAGTTTAATAAGAGGTATTTGTAAAACTGTAGCCAGAAACAAACTGTGCTAATCATTGTTGTGTCGATTTCTCAAACTATGGTATCCACCCTGGAATTGAGGAGCCCATTAATTTAAGTATGTATATTGAGCTGCTGTAAAGAGTAGACTTGCAATGCTGATTCTGAGGATGTGAGAGATCCATGAGTCAGTCAAAGCCTTTTTATATTACTTAAACCACGATGGTGACGTGCCCCCGTTGGTTAATGTGCTTACTGGAACACAGCTGGCAGTCAGAATATATCTGGAAAGAACTGATAATAATAAATAAATATGCAGAAAACAGAATGCATCACTGAGTGCCAACATAAACATGCTTGTTAGTGCTCATTTTAGATTGAGAAAATGGTGCAGTCACTTTAGCGATTAGAGGCAATTATCATAGAAATGGTTTTTATGTACTTTAATAATTTTACCTTCTTATCAATTGCATTGTGTTTTTATTAGGCCCACAAATGTTACCTGAATGAGATAATGTATAGACAGCTTGTAGACTTGTACTATATTTCTTTTCAATTTATTTAATATTCTGAATTATAACGTTTTATATGTTTACCAATTTAAAGTATTATTTTTAAATGAATGATGGCATAATTATTTAAGTAAATTTGATTACTACGCTCTAAAAACACTGGGTTAAATACAACCCAATTTGGGTTATTTTTAACACAAGGGCTGGGAAATATAGGACCAAACACATTTTTGGGTTAATTTTACCTAGCAAATTAGGTTGTTTATTTAACCCATCATAACAGGTTGATTTATTTTTACAATAATTGTCACACCCCATTGGACTTTTGTTGTGTTTTCATTCCTTATGTGTTCTGTGTGACCTAGTTTTCCCTCATGTCTGATTATTGTCATTTGGTTCAGGTGTGTATCATTAATTACCCTCATCAGACCTCCTATTTAAGTTGTGTTCAGTTCACTGTTTGTCGTTTGGTCTACTACGTCCCTACGTGTGTCTCCTGCCTGTTCTGTCCTGGATTTACCCTTGTGTGGATGTATTAAAGACTATTTGCATTTATCTTCATCTTCTTCGTGCGTTTATCTCACCATAGCGTGACAATAATACTATCTTTTTATTTCATGTTTACGTATTAACTTAAATCCTCTAAACTTTTGTAAAATACTCCACACAACCACTGGTTTTCATGATAACTTCTTTTATTTATATCATATTTACAGTATAGTATATTTTGTCATTTTTTAATATGTAGGTCATACAAATTGCCTATATTTAAACTAATTTAACAAACATTAGAAGTAAAAAAAAAAGTAAACATTAAACAATGGGTTGTTATGTTTGACCCAGGAGCTGGGTAACACAAATCTACCCAAACACTGAAAAATAACCCCAAAATGCCCCAAAAGGCTCAACATAGCATTTGGGTTGAAAAATAACCCCAGATTTTTTTTTTTGTGTGTAAAAGTTTAATGAAATTTAATATTTAATAAAAGAAATGTATGTATAATAAATAAGTAAATAAATCATTCAGTCAGTCAATGTACGATCAGTATTTGTACTTTTCCTTTCCTGTAATTTACGCATTTGAGAGATATGGAGTGCATTTCTAAACAACTTTTATTTGTATCTTACAAATATAGTAAAATTATGTCAAAGGTTAAGACGCATAGCACAAGAAAAGTAACCAAACGTGTTTCAACACCCTGCAGTGTCCCCTAGTTCCATTGACAATAACCATGCTTGATGCAGGAAAAACATTGTGTGTAACGTGTGTAATGTTAAATAATTTAAGAAAGATGTAAAAGATGTACATGAATTTAAAGATTTTGAACTAAATATTCTTAAACCATGTAGGTTACTACAGAGAAATGATCAGCTGTATCTTTGAAAAATGGAAAGTTTGGTTACACTTTATTTAAGGTGTCCTTGTTACAGTGTAATTATACATATAAGTAGTGAGTAATATTAATGAACTATATGTACTTACTATAGGGTTAGGATGAGGGTTTGGCTTAGGCTTAGTTGCATGTAATTCTGCATAATGTATTGTTATTATAATAGTGAGTACATGTAACGTGTAACAAGGACACCTTAAAATTGAGTGTTACTGAAATGTTTTTATAGTTCACTGCATTTCCCTGAACTGCAGACTTTGTGTCTTTACTGAGCATTTTGTATTGTTTGTGTTGTCAGATTGGTTACTTTAGGGTGTTTTGGGGAGTTGTTAGGTGGAATGTTTTTAATTAAAAAAACAATAATTTTCTTACAATTTTTGTAGTGCTTTTCACAATGCATATACAGTGCCTTGCAAAAGTATTCATACCCCTTCCTTTTTTCACATTTTGTTATGTTACTGCTTTAAATGACTGTTTTTCCATATCAATCTACACTCCATACACCATAATGGCAAAGCAAAAAACAGGTATTTAACATCTTTGCAAATTTATTAAAAATAATAACTTAATTGATTCCACTGCACGAGTATTCGCACCCTAATCTGGGACAGTTGAAATTTACTACGCTTTGAGTGAAGTTAATCTCTGGCAAATTCAATTGAATAGGTATAATTTAGAAAGGCACACACATCTTAATAAAAGGTCTAACAGCTGAAAATGCATATCAGAGCAAAAACCAAGCCCTGAGGTAAAAAAAAAAAAACTGTCTGTAGCTCTCAGAAACAGGATTGCATCAAGCCACACATCTGGGGAAGAGTTAAGAAAAAAAAATCTGCTGCATTGAAGGTTCACAGAAGCATGTAGTCTCTGTTACCCTTAATGGAAGAAGTTTGAAACAACCAGGGCTGCGTTTCCCAAAAGCATTGTAAGCATAAGTTGATTGTAGCTCCATTGTCACCAGTGGAGCTACGATCAACTTAAGCTTACGATACTTTTAGGACTCTTCCTAGAGCTGTCCTCCTGGCCAAACTGAGCAATTGATGGAGAAGGGCTTTGGTTAGTGTGATGACCAAGAACCTGATGGTCACTCTAGTTGAGCTCCATGATCATATGTGGAGATAAGAGAAACTTACAGAAGGACAAACATCACTGCAACACTGACTCCACCGATCTGGGCTTTATGGTGGTGTGGCAAGACTCAATCTGCTCTTCAGTGAAGACACATGAAAACACACTTGAAATTTGCAAAAAAAAAAAAGCACCAAAAGGACCCTCAGACTGTGAGAAACGTCTCGGTTACGTATGGTAACCCTCGTTCCCAGAAGGAGGGAACGGAGACGTCACGTCGGATGACCGACGGCTGTAACCCCCTAGCTGCCCCACCATCGAGGGTGGTGAGGGAGGAGGAACCAGCAGATCGGTTTCCGGCAGTTCCTCATGCACCTCCGGCAAGAAAGGCACCGAGGCGGGCCGCTGAGAACCAGCGCGGACCACCCCGAGAACCAATCGTGCAAACTTGGCTCGTTTAGTTTACACTCGAAGTAGATTGGTCTCTCTAAGCGAGATCCCAATTCGTCGGTTATCCGACGTGACGTCGAGAGTGACCGACTGAAAGGAAACTAGATTCTCTGTTCTGATGGACCATGCATCATGTTTGAAGGAAACCAGGCACTGCTCATCACCTGCAGAGTACCATCCCAAAAGTAAAGTGTGCTGGTAGCAGCCTCATGCTGTGGGGCTGTTTTTCAGCAGCAGGGACTGAGGGACTAGTCAGAGTAGAAGAAAAGCTCAATGCACCAAAATATTGAGATAACCTTAATGAAAACCCAGTCCAGAGCATTCAGAACCTCAGACTGGGCAGAAGGTTCACTTTCCAACAGGACAATGACCCTAAGCACACAGCAAGAGTAGTTTATAGACAACTCTGAATGTCCTTGAGTGGCCCAGCCACAGCCTGGGCTTGAACGCAATCAAATATTTCTGAAGAAACCTGAAAATGTGTGTCTGCCCCCATCCAACCTGACAGAGCTTGAGAGGTGAAGAGGCGAGGAGAAGAATAGCAGATAATTGTTAAATGCTGATGTGCAATGCTTGTCGCATCATAACCAAAAAGACTTGAGGCTGTAAAGGTGCTTCAGCTAAGTACTGAGTTAAGGGTATGAATACTTGTGCAATGTACTTATTTCAGTTTTTTTATTTTTATTAAATTTACGAAAAAACAATGCTGTTTTTGCTTTGTCATTATGGTGTATGGAGTGTAGATTGATGTTGGAAAAAAAGTAATTTAAAGCATTTTAAGGCAGCAACAAAACATGAAAAAATAAATATACTTTCGCAAGGCAGTGTAAATGTAAAAGCAGTTTTACATTTACAGTGTTATTCTAGTAAACTAAAACCATTAAACTTTTTGTTACTTTAAATAAAATAAACATTTCATGAAAAAAAACAAAAAAAAAACATTAAAGTTGCCAAGGAAACATTTCACTTCTAAGTTTAACTTGTGGTACTAAAACAGCTTAAACTAAAATTGAAAATGTATAAAACTAGGTAGACATATAAAAAACAAACCAATTTATAAAATTTTTATTAAAATTGAAATGAAAATGGAAAACCTAAAAATAAACAATTGTAATAGTACGTAAAACAATAATAGTACCTTAATGATATTAAAATAACACCAGAAAAATGTCATGTTTTCATCATCAGCTTGTTTATGGTTTGGCACTTCACTCCCACATTAACTGTTGATTAGACTAATTACAAAATATATTTGTTAAGAGATGTCTGTGCCACTCAAGGTGACAGGCTTCACTTAATGAACAGAAACAAACAAGTGCTCTTGCACTCCAATTAAAACCTGCTTGAAGCTTCTTAAAAAGTTCAAATAACTTTTCACACAATTACTACATTATCTTGAGAGACCAATGAAGTGAATTTCAACATAATTTTTATGAGTATTTACAGGCAAAATTATAAATGACACCAACCTACAAATTCAATTCAGTTCAGTTCAATTCAAGTTGATTTGTACAGCGCTTTTCACGATACAAATCATTGTAAACTCTACTACAAATGTTATTTGTAATATGTTTTCTCTTTTGTTAAGTTGTATGCAGAACTAAAACCACAAACAAGTTTGTTTAAACCTGGTTTTAGGAAAAGGGTGCTGTTTTTATTACATTTTTAATCAGTAATTAGTAATCCTGAGCTCAGATCTGTTGTGTCCTGCAGTAATGAGAACCACAGAGACACATGATTGACAGTTCTAACACATCAATGTCTATTTTACATCTTCTATCACCCTGTGTATAAACTTGTAAGAGATGAGATTTTAATGTATGCAAAACTTACTAGAACTGCCTTTTTATACAGATCAATCCAACTCAATTATTGATCCAAAACAAAAGTAATCCTCTAATCCCTATTCAAGAGAATGTTCTTTTAATTGGTCACAGCATGTGGCCACCATATTGTGAGACACACTTTCTGGATTTAAAGACAGCAGATAACATTTGCTTTCTTCTTTTATAATGCATTAAATATTTAAAGATGAAGATTAAATATTCTAAAGAAAATGTATGGTGTGTTGTTGGTTTTGATGTGGTTATCACGTAACTGACAGAGGTTGAACAATATTTAACAATAAACTCAACAAGAGATAATCCAACAGAATAGCAGATAAACATAATAAACATCACCACGCATGAGGATCTATGAATGAGATGAGTCACAGTCCATCCAACTGCTCTAAAAGCTATATAAAAATGTTAATTTAGCAGTCTGAGCTGTCAAGGGAGCAATTTGATGTGGAAATCAAATTGTTTGTACAGTGCCTTTTGCATAGTAAGATAATTATGTTATGAATGATGAAGGAATGTGTGCACAACAATGCAAACAAAATGCTCTGTTTTGATGGAAATTAATATCCTTCACACCTTGTTGTTATATTAACTCGTTCCCTAATAGCTCCCAAAAGAAAATATAATTATATCTTTGAAACCCAGAAGCATTTTTCAATAAGCATTTGTTTGTTCATGCCCTCAAAAGTCAACATTTTATCTGATGTCGCTTATATTTGATTACAGCCTTTTGAGAAGAAGAGGTTTGGCAATGAGTGTATTTCACATCTCTCCCATGATGCTTAGCAGTCTAAACAATGTTTATAGAGCACAGCAGTCGGCTTCTGGAAGGAAAACCTATTAATTACATGCATAGAGAAAAGGATTTTATGTGATAAAGTATAAATTACCAAGACAGATGTACCATGTGCCCTGAAGTTAAGTGACGAGATACTGCATGTTTCTTTAGGAACTTGCTTCAACTTCATAAAAAAATAAATAAAATCACATACATACATACATATGTGCGTACATATATGCATACCAGGAGTGTGCAATGATCTTTTTAAAAAATCATGTATTTAAGTCGAACGCACCTATTGCCTCTTCGCACGTCACGTGACTTTTCCCCATTCATTCTCAACTGACCCTTAGCAAAGCCCCACCCCTCTTAGTTACTGTTGCTTTGTCTGACAAGCCATGCCGCTCTCACACTACACATCATGTTCCCACTAGTGCTGTCAATCGATTAAAAAATTAACTAATTAATCACATCTTTTTCTGAAATCAATTGTGATTAATCCTACCTAACATTAAAGTTTTTAAATATACTTTTATATTGCAATAATTTCACATTCAATCTTCAAATGAATGTAGAAACAACATAAAGACAGTGTATTTTTAATATTTGTTTAATGGCATCTTTTTTATGACTGAAGGCGAGTATCACTGATGCCAATAATACTGATGTCTCTATGAATTTCCCCCCTAATATTTAACCATTGACTATAGCCATTCAGCATTACAGTACAATTTAAGTGAACTTAAAAAAACGCCATTAAACTGGAAAAATTGCATTAACACACTTAATTCTGACTAGTTCTCACACAGTGAAAAATACATTGTGGAGCAAAGAAGACACTGACAACACGCTGACAGACAAGACAGAGCAGGTTCATTTTACTATGCATCAAAGTGTCAGCTTATAAATGTTGTCATTTTGTAAGAAATTCACTCAAGAAATACAGATTTGTGGCTCTTTAATGTGTCATGACAGATCGCTGTAGCGCCTCAGTTCAAGTGGCACATGAACTGGTCATCTCTTAATCTTTACTAGTTATAGTGCAAAATAAAATTGAATAAACATCAGAAGGTATCTTGTTTCAATCGCAGAAATTATGTCAATACACTGTTTTTCAAGTTTAAGACCACCAATGTTAATCTACTCTCCTGTCTGGTTTCTTTGTCTGACAAAAATGGCAAATTCAGTGTTATTTGTCAATCAAACTCCCTGCGAAGGGTCAATTACCCCCCTCCAAACTCATAAACTATATATACACAGTATATTATATTACACAGTATATTATAAAATATTATATTGTATCTTATACTTATCATTTACCTTTATATTTTACTGTTGTTTTTGATCGTTACATCAATCACATTCTTATGTGGGAGAAGTAGTTCTACATAATGAAAGGCATTAAGCAACCAAATTTCATACTTTTATTTTTGTTTGTTAATGCTTCAAATAAAAGTTTGTTGTGACTCATCTCAGAGATAGATGGTCTGCTTTATGAATAGAACTCTTCATTGAAATGTTTTAATGTCTCGGAGGAAGATGAATGAGAAAAATCCTTCCGGGACCAAGGCTTGTTCAAATGTGGGCGGTCACTTTTGTGCTCTATTGAAGAGAGGATAACAGTATGCTGCTGCCACTGGTGCGAACAGCTTTTTGTGTTTTATATTTAGATATTAATCTAAGAATGGTCTTTTACGTCATCTGCGATGCACATGTTTCTTGAGAGTGGATGAGTTAATTTTTACAAACGCAGGGATGAATTCTTCCTGTGGTTAGAATTCACTGTATAAAACTGCACACTGTCTTATACAGCCTTAGAGTAAAAAGCAGCCAAGCAAATTCCCCGCAGATTTACGGCCACCATCACTGGATCAACCTTACACGCCTCTCGCCTCCACCGTGAGCTTATGTTTTTGCAATCCCGGGATAGTGCGGACGGCAAATGCATTGAGACTTTAACCTTTCAAGACAGTGTTAGTGGATACATGACAGCTTCATTTCTCACTACAGTTGTTTGTAAATGGCTTTGTACAAGCCTTTTTATCCCAAGAATCTTGCCACAGTCACACTAGAGTTGATCTCGGTTCTATATTTAAAGCCTTATCATTTCAAACTTGAGGAAGATGACTGCTTTGTATAATTGGCTCTGCATTCAGAACAAGAAAAACCGGCTTGATTTATAGTCACTTGGTGAGTGCTCTGAGGGAGGAAAGGCCCTTGGAAAAATATAGCTCAGTAATAAAATATCACCTCTACAGGGCAATATTCTGTGAGAGAGATTAGTAGGAGTTTTATAAAGAGGTCAATGCTGACGTGAACTGCACATGCATTAGGTGTTGAATCCATTCATGAGGGGAACTAAAATCTCTGGCTTTTCTCCAATCAGAGGAGTTCTTCTAGAAACTTGCACAATCTGAATTAGATAACATGCATGTCACATCGCTTCCTTTCATTGACTTGAGTTGGATTCTGCCGTTATGCTGTTAATGATGAATAATCTTGTCATAGGCATGTGGTTATTGAATAAATCACACGAGTCCATAGAGATCTAATTGTAGCTCCAGGTTTCTTTGTTGTCTGATTTTTTTTTTATCTTTTCAAAAGTTTCTTACAAGCATTTATATTTAAACATTTAGCTATGTATGTTCATACATTTTTGATAGCATGTCACAGTGACATCATGTCATTGTGCTGTGCATATAGTGTACGGTCACTGGTTAATGTTATGTTGAGAAATAAATGTATTTTCAATTTTCAATTGTAAAATTTTATACTTACAGTTGCTTACTATCAGTAAAATGCTTGCTTTTAATGATTGTTTTAAAAGTTTTTTGTTTTTTTTGTATAATGTAGTGTATAGTTCACACATTACAGTTAAAAATGTTGGGGTCGGTAAGACTTTTTCATGTTTTTGAAAGAAGTCTCACCAACTCACCAAGGCTGCATTTATTTGATCAAAAATCAGGAATATTGTGAAATATTAAAGGGGTCATATGATGCAATTAAAATTTTTCCTTTCTCTTTGTAGTGTTACAAGCTCTTGGTGTATAAAGAAGATCTGTAAAGTTGCAAAGACTAAAGTCTCAAATCCAAAGAGATATTCTTTATAAAAGTTAAGAGTCAACCACACCTACCTAAAACGGCTCGTTCTAACACGCCCCCACGTCTACGTCGCGATGTGGGAAGATTTGCATAACGCCGCCCAAATGTTCACGCAAAGAAAGAAGGTGTAACTTTTATTCTCGCTGTATTATTGTTGTTGCCGCCACCATGTCGCGAAGGCGCTGTGTGTTTAGTTGTGAAAGCGAAACTACTTTGTTTGGCCTTCCAAAAGAGGATGATATCCGCTTCGTCATGCCTGGAGCTGATCCGTGCTGGTCGCTGAGGAAATACATCAACTTCGCGCTGTGGATCGCCGGATCGGCTTTCACCGTGGACGAAGCGGCGTCCAGTCCGGGGTCGTCACATGTGGTTGCCGCAAGCCTGCCCGCCGCCGCTCACTCAAGCCGGCCTCCGCTCACTCTAACCCGCCGTGTGTGACGCTGTGTTTCGTTGTGAAAGCGAAACTACTTTGTTTGGTCTTCCAAAAGAGGACACGACTAGAAATCAGTGGTTAAGTTGTATTTACAACACTGTAACCAGAACAGTTCAACCCAAATATTCAGATGTGCGCAGCACATTTTATGGAGGACTGTTTAAAATGCCGGCAGTTCTGACTCACGTAAGTACGTTTTCATTTAAAGGATTTGCCACTGATGATTCAAACGCGA
>NW_015557134.1:2113467-2120882 GCF_001515605.1 Sinocyclocheilus anshuiensis | reverse complement strand
ACTAGAAATCAGTGGTTAAGTTGTATTTACAACACTGTTCCAGAACAGTTCAACCCAAATATTCAGATGTGTGCAGCGCATTTTATGGAGGACTGTTTCCTGATCCTGGTAGAGTAGACTAATGCCGGCTGTTCTGACTCACAGATTGTAAGTACGTTTTTTTATATTTAAAGAGTTTTCATATTTTATATGTTTCATATTTAAAGTGAGTTTTTTGGGCAGTGTAGAGTAGGGCTTGTTGTTTGTCATTTCTCCGATCACAAATGCAGACATGGTTTTATGTTTACGCGGCGCGATGCAACACAACGCGTAAAAAGACAGTATAAGTCATTATAATCTGTAATTATGTCCCCACTGGATGCAACAAATGCCTCGTTTATAATAGGTTTTAATGTTTTTGTCTCGTCGCTCCGGCCGGGACAAGGCATCACAATATGTTAAGGGGCGTAACATTTCCATCACACGCTTGAGGTATTCGGCCAATCACAACGCACTGGATAGCTGGCCAATCACAGCACACCTCGCTTTTCAGACCGATGAGCTTTGTAAATATCAATGCGTTTCAGAAAGGCGGTGCATAGAGGAGAAACAATAATGTGCAGTATGTGGAAAATAATGTGTTTTTTGAACCTTAAACCACATAAACACATTTCATTACACCAAATACACAAAATAATGTTATTTTTAGCAACATCATATGGCTCCTTTAATACAATTTAAAATAACTGTTTTCTATTTTAATATATTTTAAAATGTAATTTATTCCTGTGATGCAAAGCTGAATTTTCGGCATTATTACTCCATTCTTTAATGTCACATGCTCCTTCAGAAATCATTCTAATATGCTGATTTGCTGTTCAAGAAACATTTATTATGAATGTGTAAAATTTGACACTATATAACAAGTGACTGCAGAGTCCAAATATTCATAATGCACATCAAATCCTTGTTTGTGAAGTCTGGTTTAAGTTGGCGTCACAAGCTAACTGGTACCATACGCCAAGCAATTCTAAAACAAATGTATTCAGTTTATTCTCTGTTTGGATGAAGAGGCTGTAGAATATTTGTTGCATTATGCAAGTCAAGCTGTTAATATAATTTCTTATCATATTGTTGACATATTTCTTAGTTTGAAAATTATCTTCTTTCAAAACTGTATAAAACAAGTGTGTTCATTTAATGCTAAATGAAAACGAAAGACATGAACATTCTTAAACTTATATTGAGAAGAAAAGCACCATAAAGTTTTTTCTTGATTTAATTTTAAATCTCACAAAGAAAATCGCATAAGGTTTACACGGCAAGAAGCAGAAAACTATTTGCCAATGGGGAAAGAAAATATGCTTAATTCAATATTGAAAACTCTGAAAAGTCTTTGTATTTCATTTTTTTGCATAATTTTAACTATCCGACTTATGCCTAACAATGATTCATATACATATATACATTGGTAAATCCCTTTAGATTGTTTTTATTTATTTTTTGTCTATATCTGCATTAAAGATTTTCTCTGTGTGTTGAAGCGGCATCTGAGGCATCTGCATGAAAGTCTCACTCTTGTCCTCGCTTCCTCTAACTTGCTTTAATCTGGAATAAATGGTTTCTAGGGGAGAAAAGAGCAGATGCTATCAAGCGTAAAGTTCACCACCCTCAGTGCTTGTCTGAATGTGGGAGTTTGTACCATTACAGCAATAACAAAGCAAAGCAGTTAGATGTGAGGCCCCTAAAGCCTTCAGATAACTCAGAGAAATACTTGTCAGTTAGTTGGAAAGCGTTCAGTAATGCTATGGTGGTTTAAGGTTATGCTAGGTTATGTCCATCTGCAGTGATGGCTGTGGACCAGATAGACCTTAATTGAAAAAGACAAGGTAAGGCCCAGAATTAAGCAACAGCACTCTCACATATGTTCCTGTTGTGCTTTGTGCTAGATATGCGAATGTCATGGTTCCCAGGGAACACAAATACTGATTAAATGTATATTGTAAATGGACTTTGGATCTTATGAGAAAATAAATTTTAAAAGTTGCCATTTTCATAGAAATTCACGTTTTGATTCATACAGAAATGCACTAAAATAAAAATAAAAATAGTTAGGAACTGCCTTGTTTGGATGAAGAACATATGACATTTATTTGAGACTCTTGTACTTGATTTGTCCAGTTCTAAATCATTATACTGCTCTAATAATAGTACTTGGACGAAGACACTCCAAGAACATCAGCTTGTTGTTTCCTGCAGGATCCAGGATGTTCTGTTAGTTTTAAGAGTTTTGGAAGACAATTAAATATATTTGTCACCCCATAGAGTAGGGCTGCACGATTAATCGAATGCGATTATCATGCGCATCTTGTCAGTAAAGCCAGTTCTGTAATCAGTAGTAAATCTCCATCACCTGCTTTCAGATGGAGCAGCATTTACTACACAGAGCCGTAGTTCACTGAAGTTACACAAAAAATCGCGGACGATATAATCGTACGATTATGAAATCGAAGAAACCGTTTGTGATAATGACAGCTGAACTACGGTAAATGCTGCTCCATCTGAAAGCACGTGAAAATACCACATTAAATAACATGTTTTTACTCCAAACTCACTTCATAACGTCAGCCGGGTGTTTGAAATAAATCCTTCTGTGAGATGGCTTCTTACACAGAATGAAGCACGCAATATTTCATAGTATTCTAAGCAGTGATAAATAAAGTCTATGTCGATTAGCATTGCATTATTATATACTTTATCATAATGAAAATTATAAGACAAACTCGTAGTCGTGTGTTTATTCGTCACGTTGAATTAATGAAAGCAGTTGAATCTTCTGTTTATTCAGCTGAAGAGATTGCATTTTCTGGGTTTCTTTTGCGAG
The DNA here is from genome assembly GCF_001515605.1 of Sinocyclocheilus anshuiensis. Classification (NCBI taxonomy): domain Eukaryota; kingdom Metazoa; phylum Chordata; class Actinopteri; order Cypriniformes; family Cyprinidae; genus Sinocyclocheilus; species Sinocyclocheilus anshuiensis. Next base: position 2,118,019 of record NW_015557134.1, on the reverse strand, counting down.
GCGTATTTGAGCATTCCTGGGTTTCTTCTGCGAGGCGTATTTGGACTTTCCGTGCGAGAGCACCCTCTGGTCTTCGGATGGAGATTTACTGCTGATCACAGAACCGTGCTTCACTGAAAGATACGCATGACAATCGCAGCTTTTGCCTAATTGCAATTACGATTTCATTTTGATTTATCATGCAGCCCTACCATAAAGTACATCTGACTGTACAGGTTTTGGGTTCCTACAGTGCAAGGTATCTGTTAGTCTCAGCCTCAGACGTCATACCCATGGACCGTTGGATGAACACTTAAGGAGTTTCGAAGTCCTCATCTGATTGGTTGAATTCTACAGGATTTCCTGGAGACATGTGTCACATTTTTTAACATTCTGCCTGGAAACAAAGATGCTGTGATGCCAAACCCCCCTCATGGAAGATGAAAGCCACTGTGTTTACAACTGTGACGATGAGCACTTATCAGGATCAACTAAACGCTGGATATTCAAAAGTATGTGAAATATGTAACATTCTGTTTTTTTCCCCCGTTTTAATCAAGCCGTTCTCAGATTCTTGGCTGTGTGATGTCACACAGGCCAAGGCCCCTCCCATGATTGTCGATTGACTCTGGTGTTTTACCTTAGACCTGCCCTGAGTGAGCTGTCAACAGTCCGCCATTGTTTCGACGCCGGAGCAGGAGTAGACCAGAATGTCTCCTACGCGTTTGACGTGTTTTGTATTAATAATGAACATAGCAGTCGTCATTTACTCCCAACATCTGAGCCGCTGAAGACGCAGTGGATTAAGTTTGTTTTTGAAGGGAATGCGCCCCCGATCTGCCTAAATGTGTTTATGTTCGTGCGAATCATTCGTGATCCAGCTTCACCTCCAGAAGAAGTGAGTATAAGTGTTTTTTAATGAATGTTGCAAATCGCCTTTCCTAATAATGTGCTAGTTAGCAAGTTTCACAATGAATGCAGCTAAAGTTTACAGTCTCTCAGAGAACTGCGCGTCACCCCACAGAAGAGAGGGGTGGGGTGAGCGGAGCTCATTAGCATTTAAAGGGAAATGCACCATAACGGCTTGCTGTGAACAAGAGCCGTTTTGACAGGTTAAAAGAGTGTTGTTTTACACTACCATTGAGAAATTTTAACCAAAGTATGTTATAGACTTTTCATTAAAGGGTTAGTTCACCCAAAAATGAAAATTAGCCTGTGTTTTACTCACCCTCGAAGCATGCTAGGTGTATGTGACTTTTTTTCTTTCAGACGAATCCAATCGGAGTTATATTAAAAATGGTCCTCTCCCCTCCAAGCCTTACACCTAGGATGCTTTGAGGGTGAGTAAAACACAGGCTAATTTTCATTTTTGGGTGAACTAACCCTTTAAGACCCTAAATAATTATATCAACTTGTGGAAAATGGGCATCCGATGAACAAAAATAAAATTTTTAAGGCCCTATGAAATGTGTTTACATTTTCTGCTAAATAAATTCTGGTAAATCATCTTTTATGAACGATAAAAAAAGATTGTTTGAATTTTAAATCGTCTTTTAAAATTATGGCAGTTTAATGGCTACAAATACAGCTGGTAGGGACTACAATGAGCTACTTCCCGGGTTGGTGACATCACAAACCCTGAAATTTACATAAGCCCCGCCCCCGGGAACATGCAACAAAGGGGCCGAGGCCATGTTGCGCTGCTTTAGAGAAGAGGAAGAGTTGTTGCCATGCCATCAAAACAAGGGGTGCACGAAAAAATCTATTCATATATGAATCACTATTCTGTCTTCTAACGATTCTAATGGATTCACAAGTTTCAAAATCAATGTTCTAAAGCAGTGGTTCTTAATCCTGTTCCTCACGTCCCCCTGCTCTGCACACGCTCTGCTCTGCATCTCTCTCTCTCTCTGACTGTTCATTATCTCCTAATGTTCTTATGTTCCCTAATTCAACAGTGTAATTGTTCTCTGTGGTCTGTGAACTGTGAACTGTGTGCACTGCTTTTTATATACAGTATACAGCATATCTTCTCTGTCTACAGCACTGCTCTTATACAAGTAATAATGGCTCAAGGCCACTCTGTGTACAGCTGTCTTGTCAACGAGGACATTCTGTTAGCGCGATGTTGAAAATCACGGTGGATTTTCATGAACAGGGCTCCCAATGCCACTTTTATAAAAAGCAGAGTGCAGAATGTTCTCCGCATGGACAACCTTTTTGTCTAGAGACATGAAGTTCTGTCAGCTTTCATATTTAAGATGAATTTCAGAGTTTATATCATCTATACAGTAGGTGGTTTGACAGACTCGAGAAAAAAAGAAAAAAAAAGAAAACAATTGATAAAACGGTGTTCTCCAAGGCCTGTATAAGTCTTTGAAAATAATATGTTCAAGTTTCTATATTTTTCTTCTCATAATGATTAGAATGATGTCAATCTGCCAAATAAAATGTTCTTTTGTTATAGTCGCCGTTTCACAATAAGATCACAATAAGCACAAAAGTGTATAAAAACTCAATTTAAAGGGGCGGCTGATTGCGATTTCACTTTTTAACATTAGTTAGTGTTTAATGTTGTTGTTTGAGCATAAACAAATCTGAGGCGAGGGGCGTGACGTTTTGATGTGCACTAAGCGGTTTAGCGAATCACAACACATCTTAGCCCATTGCATATCTCTGAGGGAGGGGCTTCATAAAAACAGGAAATCATTGGGGCGTTCAGAAGAGAAGGGACAGAGTGGTGTAGAATAAAGGTAAATTATATGTGAAAAAGAATGTTTTTTTTTGTTGTTTTTTTTTTAAACAAAGCATTAACACATGTTAGAGCCGATTGGCATGTCACCATATTCTAATTTGTTGAGATAGTGAATTGGTGGGTTTTTGTTAAATGTGAGCCAAAATCATCACAATTAAAAGAACCAAAGACTTAAACTACTTCAGTCTGTGTGCATTGAATTTATTTAATACACGAGTTTCACAATTTGAGTTGAATTACTGAAATAAATGAACTTTTCCACGACATTCTAATTTATTGAGATGCACCTGTACTCTTGATTTAAGGTGGGTTTTTCCACCTTTACAGATGCAGAAACCCTTATCCAGACTCTCATTCACCTCAGGGGGCCTCAGAAAAAAATTAGAATACTTCATAATTCATTTAGTGAAATTAATTATATTACCCCTGGTAAAACACATTTAAAAAAAATGTAATCATGCATCAATTAAATAATTTTTAATCGATTTTCAGTGCATGTTTAAAGATTATTTAAAGTTGAAAGTTTCAAAACTTTTTTTAACTTGACATGCAACCCAAGGGTTTTTGCTCGTTTCAGCCCAAAGCAGTTCTCATTTTCCCGTCCTGTGCTGCGTTGTTTAAATAGCAAAAGCATTTGCGCCCGTTTGTGAGCCCATGGGCGTGCTGGTCTAAAAAAGAGGTGTGTTCAGGCGCATTGTTGGCGTGTTGCTATTTTGAGGAACTGAAAATAGACTGCGCCATAGACCAACTCAAACCTGGTCTAAAGTCTGGAGCAATATTTTTTCTTTTTTATTTAAAGAGCGCGTTAGTAATATGCACCTATAGGCGAGTGCACAACGCGCGTACACTTTTCTTATTACACACACAGGGATGCGCAGCAGCACACAAACATTTTTAAAAATGAAAAATTACATTCCACGTAATTGCCATGTAAATAGCGAACCCGCCATGGAGCGAGCGCAACTGGCTTTTAAAGGGGATGGGAGATTAGACTCTGATTGGTTGATTGCACGTTAAGCCCAAAAAACACGCATACTCATTCAGAGAATAGGGACAGCCCGTTTAGACCAAGCGCCCGGGCTCACCGACCGTTTTCCCGTTGTTAAACTAGCAAAAGTGGATTCGGACACGCCCTGAGTGCACCTGCGCCGTGTGCTTTAGACCATGCGCTTAAATCGTTAAAATAGGGCCCAGTGTCTTAATGCAGCACTGATGGGACAAAACACACACACAAAAAAAGCTTTGAGTAATATTTTTTGTAAATCAAAATTGACAGAGTTCGTAAGTACGGTGACTTTTGCAAAAAAGTAAATAAATAAATTAAATATATAAAAAATAAAATAAGAATAAATAAATAAAATGTTGCTACTGTATTTTTTACGATGAGGTTCTGCTAACCACAGCTGTCATCTTTTAAACTGTAAAATTCACATTTTTTTAAAGTGTAGTTTTGCTCAGTGAGTTTTTATTTCTGCAAATGTGACTTTAGGGACTTTGTAACTTGATGTTTTGCAGTGACTTTTTAAAACCAACTCAGAATAGACCTGCTGGGGCAGGACCTTGTACTGGTATGCCCACCCCTCGAACGCAAACCACAGGAATGGCCTGTGGCGCGGAAGGATCAAAACATGGAAGTACACGTCCTTCAGGGCGATTGCTGCGAACCAATCTTGGGGACGGATACACCTGAAGATGCATTTCTGCGTGAGCATCTTGAACGGGAGCCTGTGAAGGGCCCGGTTCAAGACGCGCAGATCCAAGATGGGTCTCAACCCACCGCCTTTCTTGGGTACAATGAAGTAAGGGCTGTAAAACCCC
>NW_015557134.1:2090682-2113457 GCF_001515605.1 Sinocyclocheilus anshuiensis | reverse complement strand
GAGATGGCCGTCTGCAACACACACAGGGGGAGTGCAGCCTGCTGTGTGCAACCCACTCGACACGGGAAAACCACCGCCGCTGAAGTGCCATACCACCAGCACGAGAGCCCACGAAAAGCGTGCTTGACCGTAGTTTTATCACTACGCAGAAGGTCAGGAGCAGAACGATAGAACCGCTCGGCTCCGAAGCGAAAAGCTGAATATGCGCTGCATCTGCTGCCTACTTATACTCACGCTGTGATCAGTGGCAGCTGGATGCAATAATCGCATGCCAATGTGCATTGGCTCGTTTAGTTTACACTCGAAGTAGATTGGTCTCTCTAAGTGAGATCCCAATTCGTCGGTCATCCGACGTGACATCGAGAGTGACCGACTGAAAGGGAACCCAGGTTGTGCCATTTGGCACAACAGTGGGAGGACAGGAATATAATCTCAATGACTCTCCAGTGACTGTTTCCCCTGTTAGCTTAGGTACTTACTCCCACCTCAACATACTAAAATAATCTACTGTTCTGTTTGTATTTATATATGCAAGCTGTATATTGGGAAAAAAAGTAAAACGGTAAAAAGGTAATTTTTTAAAACCTTTTTTTCTTGTTTTAAGCAGAAATAATGTTTTGAAATGTATTGAGGTTTATTATGTTAAAAGATAAATTCTACAATTTATCAAATGGTAAAATAAAATGGATAAAAAAATGGATCGTTTTAGAGGAAAAAAAAAACTCTTGGAACCTTTATTTTTAAGAGTCTTTTCTTTAAGGATAATTAGATATATTTATTGGCAAACAAGCCAAAAGTACTGGCAGTTTTTGCAATATATTTTCCCTTGTTGACAGTATTCTGCACAGTAAAAATGCAAGATCTTAAACTACTTTTTTTTTACTGAATCCAAATCATGTTAGCTTTGCTTAAAATTTTGAATGACATGCTACTCAAACTGGTTAATGCCTCAAAGTGCATGAACGCGTTGAATTATTCAGAAGGAAACGGCACAAACAAGCGGGCAGTCTCAGGTTAATGGTAATTGAATTTGATAATGAGGTGTCCCTTTAGACAAATTGTTTTTGACTAGTTGTCTCTTACTCCCAGGCCATAATTAAACATGCTAAAAAGGACAGGAGAACTGAGATTGTGTGAAACAGAGCGTGTCTCTGCACTAGCTAATGTGACACATTGCATTGTGAGTCAGAGTTGTGAGTCAACTCACACAGGTCCAACCAACTCTAATTATCTAAGACAAAAACTTTCACAGCCTGAGTCTTTCTTAATGCAAACTCTTCAGATTTTTTGGTGGAGGGGAGGACTTGCATGACATATACTGTGGTGTATTTGTGATATAATGCTATAATAGCCATTATTTCACTCCTGTATTGGTATGACATTGAAGTTTGTACAATAAAGACAAGAGCCTCTGGAATTTTATCAAATGCATATTGTCATACCCTTTAAATATTTTCTATAGACTTACATGTCTTTAAATATTCTTCTCATTTTGACGCACAACCCGATCATCTACACTCTTAAAAATAAAGGTGCTTCAAAAGGTTCTTTAAGCGATGCCATAGAAGAACCATTTTTGGTTCCACAAAGAACCATTCAGTCAAAGGTTCTTTAAAGAACCATCTCTTTCTTACCTTTTTGTAATCTGAAGAACCTTATTTCGCCACAAAGAACCTGTTGTGAAACAGAAAGGTTCTTCAGATGTTAAAGGTTTTTTATGGAACCATTTAGACAAAAAGGTTCTTCTATGGCATCGTGAAGCACCTTTATTTTTAAGAGTGTATGCATTCTGGTGGTGAGGTGACTTCATTGTTAATTGATCCCTAGGAGAGCAGTGCTGTAATTTAATTGTCTCATAATAAAGAAATTCTAAAGTTTAGCTCTCGGGGTATTTGCTTGCAACCATTTAGGCCGTCTATTCTTTTTAATTATCACTGGCAAGAAATTAATACCACTGAGGTCCCATTCAGATGATAAAACAATCTTTTCTTTGGTAAAAAACAAATAGAAGCATTCATTAGAGGTGAAGACATATCCATCGGAAACCTCAGAGCACATCCGTTCACAGCATGTGGTTACTGATGAAAGCATGGAATCCCGTCGCCTCTGAGCGCAGCCATATTGGAATTCCATATTTGTAAGTGCTGAGGTGATTTAGTGTGTTTCTCTATTGGTAGACTGTTTATCTTTACAATAATATTCAATCGGGGAGTTTCCTCCGAGGAGGCTAGAGAAGCAGCGCCTCCTCAAAAAATGAAATCCACAGTACAAAAACAAAATATGGTGTTTTTTTATTTTGTTTTTCTAAAGTGACACTGCCCAACAGCGACAGCAGTGGTTAAAGTTACAGCAGGAGGCAGCGTCCCTCTTGCCTCTTCTGAGTCCATTGAATTTAGTGTGCCTTGAGTTTGATGGGGGGTAATTGAGAATTCATGGGGAAACGCCATGCGAGAGGAGGCAGTGCCTCCATTGCACTATGATTGGTCTATTATTCTGCTCATGTGATTAATCCCACCTCTTTTGTAGTGTTCCATGTCCACAAATCCTGAAATGACTTTAAAAAATGAATTGTGAGTTTTTTTTAGTGCACAATCAGCTGGTGAATGTACTAGGGCTGTCCCCTAATAGTTGACTAATCACTACCTTTTTACTTCCATGTCACAATCTGTTTAACAGTTTCAGCTTCTGCACATTTTACACACTGGTATTTTAGTTTTGCTTTCTCTGGCCATGCAATATCAAATGTAGCCTTAATGTCGGAAGTAAACGTTTGCTTTTCTGGCATTTTATAATAAGTGTCAATTGCTTTGGAACATCAGAAGAAGACGTGCAGATATTAGACAAGTGATGATGTGTGTCCTGCTCGTTTCCACAGCCATCTGAAATTGCAGAGCAGTAAATATAACAACACATATTAATATCATGCATGTACAACTAGTCGAATAATGGATTAAATGAATGACTAACGGTGAAGTAGGAAAATCTTTAGTCGGGGGCAGCCCTAAACGGTACATCTTTGGACAAACAATGGCCGCATTTCCATTACGCTTCAAATTGCACAAATTGAATTGCGAATTGAAAATACGTCCAAATGGAAGGACATCAATTTTGCAAAAACTCAGAACAAAACATATATAGCAAAAAAGTTTTTACATTAGCATGAGGTGGTTTTTCTGGCAACTTGAAAAAGGAATATATCGCAAAACTGCAATGGAATGTTATTGTGCATTTACAGGTCACCAGGGGCGTGTCTACGTGGTGGCCAGGGGTGGCACCGGCCCCCCCTGAAATTTGGCTGGCCACCCCAGGTGCCCCCCCTACCAGATGTCTTGCGATAGGCTTGTTTTTAGTAAATTTCTAACTGCATCTGGCAGTGGTGGATCCTGGCATGTGTAGGCAGCTGCCTAGGGCCGCTTTCTTCTCTTCTTTATACTTAATTTTAGGCGGTTTCTATAGTGTGATCTTAATGACAATGTCGAGAGCGCATAATGTTACGCGATCCATGTGCGCGAGGACGAATCTCTCCACTCCCAAGCGAATTTCCTTCACTCACACAAAACTGGACGTGTGCTTTTAAATATTGTTCTTTTATGAATTGGCTCTGCTCTGTCACTGTCTCTGTCTCTGTCACTCTTTGTTTAGTGAGTGTACACAATGTATTATAACATACATCGTTCTGCAAACACAACCTCCCCTCCCGCATAACATACCATCGCATAACATTGGTTAATGGAAACGCCGTCAATTCGCAATAGGGTTTTTATCGACATTTATAAAATATCGCAAACGTTTTGCGCAAATCTGTAACGGAAACCCAGCTAGTGAGGACTTTGCTTCCCAATTTCAGAGCACCACTGAACACCACTGTATTCAATATAATGAAAGTGAAAAAAACAACAACTTTATTTCAGTCACAAATATATCATATGACGTCAGAAGACTTGCAATGTAGCGCATGAGTTTTGGCTACTGTTGTAATACTTTTATGGAGCTTTTGATATTTTTGGAGCTTGACAACCCCTAGTCACCATTTACTTTCAGTATATGGAAAAGAACAGCATGAACATTTCTTCAAAGCATCTTTTTTTGTGTTCCATGATGTCATGTGGGTTTATAACGACACAAGGGTGAGTAAACGATGATAGGATTTTCATTTCAGGATGAACTATCCCTTTAATGTTTTTAAATGCACTTCTTTTATCTGTGTTTATTGTCAAAGTATTTATTGAGTATCTCTTTTGATTTGCCTCATTTTTCAGTGCCAGCTTTTGTGACTGCATAAAATTACAGCTCATTGTGTTGTTGCTCATAAAATACAAGACATGCTGTCTTCATGGCAGAAATATAAAACGATTACTAAGTGCTTTTAAAGTTCAACTTCTCAAGTCTACAAACACAAACACAACATCTTGCATCCATAATTATTGGATCTTATGGTTTCCCAATAATCTAATATTGATGTAGATGTAGAGAGGCCAATAGGCAGGAAACAAAGGATGTTGCTGCAAGCAGAGCGTTTGTTTTAGTGGCACAAGCTGGTGTTGTTTCTTTAGCATCTCTGTCCCTGTGTGAACTGGATATGATCCAGTAACTTTAATAGCATCTTGCGGGTCTTATTCACACAGAGAGTGAATATTGGCTGGAAACAAGACAATGGATTCCCAAAAACCTAAGTACAAAAATTTGTACGAAGTCAAAACAATGCTGTTTTTTTTTTTACTGCTTTATTGTCTTAAAGTATATTGGGACCTTTAGCATACTGTACAGTATGTGCAATCTGTACGCATTGTGTGGTTGACACATGCACACTAGAAATTGTCGTCTTTATCCAGCATCTGCACTGTTTCTCTCCACGAGTTATGACCGAAAAATATGATTGTACATTTAATAGCAAAAAAAATTCTATGCACAGGTGTGAGCTTTTAATGAATCGACAACCTATCGGATAATATTCAACATAAACATTTATTTTGGATTAATCTCATTTTAGAGTTTACACACACACACACACACACACACACACACACACACACACACACACACACACACACACACACAATCATTTAATAAGAAAAAAAAGTCACAGACAGTTTTGTGACAGGTAGGATTCAGTTTACATCAGTTCTAGGGTTTCTATGGGAGAAAAGAGCTGATGCTATCAAGTATAAAGTTAACCACTCTTTGACCATTACAGCAATAACAAAGGCAAAGCGATTAGATGTGAGGCCACTAAAGTCGTTAGATAACTGCAATGCATGGCTGTGGACCAGATAGACCTTAATTAAAAAAGACAAGGTAATTCCCAGAATTAAGCAACTGCACTTTCAAATATGTTCCTGTTGTGCTTTGTGCTAGATATGCCAAGGTCATGGTTCCCAGGGAACACAAATACTGATTAAATGTATATTGTAAATGCACTTTGTGTCTGCCATACAAATAATGAATGAATGAGTGTGTAGTAACAACCCCCGATCACTCAAGACTGAAAGTCAATCAAAATTTAATGCAGTAGTTGCCATTAGCAGGAATTTAAATGGACATTTATGAATTTTGGCAGATGCTTTCACACAGAGCATGTTTTTTCATTCCACTCCGCTATTTTTCCATTTTTTCTATGTAAAAGCTCGCTAGATGGATGCATTTGACCGTTGCACTCATGTCTTTTGCAGCATCTCGCGCATGACATGGTATTCTAGAATAAAAAATGCTCAAGTTAAAATAAGAACTTTCAGGCAAGCCTCAAATGTTAGGGAAAAGAAATGTAATTCTGTGCTACGCAGGGAAGGAGTGGATGGCACTTTTTTGAGTGGATGGCAATGGATGAGAATCATCACTACGCTGAATTAATTGCTTTTGTAGGAAAATAGTTTATAATTTCCCCCCCCTCCACTTTATTTATAGGATTTTCCAACACAGGTTTAATTGCTGTCCCTATAACAGCACTGTTTGGTACACTTCCTTTGTCAGTTCGCAGGGATTCAAGATGACTGGAACAATTATTGACCCCAAAAATATATATTATAAAAGAAAATAATAATAAATAAATAAAAAAATTGTTAATTTAAAAAATATTAAAGAGTATATAGAGTATTAAATCTACAGGAGTAGGAGAGGGGAGGCTAGGGAACCGAGGATGCATATTACGGATAAAACTGTGAACCTGCAAATATCGGAAAAAAAATAGTTTCTGGGCAGCGAAAACTTATCTGAGAGCTGTTGAAAGGATGCAAAAACATCATCTATATATACATTTTTAAACACTGATAAACCATATTTTGCCCACTGAGAAAAAGTCCTGTCCATCATTGATGCTGGAAAAGCAAAGTTTGATGCTATAGGGGCAGATATAGAAAATGTTTGTAATCCATAATACAGCCTAAACTGTTTCCAGATTCGTAGTGACGTTTTTACAATTACATTTTTCGTATAGGGAGAGTGTGAACTATTAATAGGGGAGTATAACAGGGCAGTCAATGTAGTAGGGATACATGAAGTTGCTTCTATGGCAAGCCACATAGGTGAGCATTGCGACTGGGACTGGTTTAACCAGTATTGAAAAACCTTGAAATTGGCAGCCCAGTAGTAGTGTCTAAAGTTGGGTAAGCCCATACCCTCCCAGAGATGTAGGTAGCTGAAGAAGTGCTTTGCTAATCCCAGCAGTCTTTTTATTCCAAATAAACTCTGAAACTAACCTATTGTCAGGATTTTGGACTGTCTGTGTTGTGTTTTTGCTCCCCATGTGCTCTGCTACCTAGTTTTCCCGTGTGTTTGATTGTTCATTGTTTCCAGGTGTGTCTCCTTATTAGTTAATCCTACTCACCTGTCTGCCCCTCGTTATCTGCCCCATTTAAGTTCTAGCCTGTGCCATTCTCCCTTGTTCGGTATTGAATGTTCATGTCTACCAAGTAATAATATTTTGTAACTGATACGGAATTTAATAGGTAGCCAGTGCAGAGACTGTAAAATTGTAAAACTCCTCTCCCTCCGTTCCTTGCTCCGCACTCCACTCAGTAGTGCAACCGTGACACCTATCCAGTTTCTGAAAAAAGGATTGAGACAGAAAAATGGGAATGCACTGAAACAAATACATAAACTTTGGGAGGGTATTCATTTTTACAGAATTAATTCTGCCAGCTATGGACATGGGAAGCACCGACCATCGTTCAAAATCCTTCTGAACCTGGAGCAGTAGATTATCAAAATTTAATTTTAAAAGGTCTTGAAATCTATTGGTTATACATACCCCAAGATATTTAAAACTATGCTGTGCAATTTTAAATGGTAAAATATGTAAAGGGTATTTTTTGGCCACTGCATTCAGTGGAAAAAAATTAACTTTTGCTTAAATTAAGCTTATAACCAGAAATAAAACCAGGCTTAGTGGGCTGTCAGGGTTGGGGATGCAGGGATGAGGCAAGGACTCAATGGTGCAGGAGATAAGGGCTTTTTATTCAAATAAACCAAAATAAACAACAAAAACTACCCCGTGGGGGAAAAACAGGCTGGCAAAGCAGGATCTGGACACGACAGGACACATCCAGGGAGATACGAAGACAAACTGGCCCGGGACTGCAAACACAAGGAGAATAAATGAAATGAGGAGGGCAATGAGGGCAACACAGGTGGGGCAAATTAACCAATAATCAGGTAACAAGATGGGTGGGGTCAAGACAATTGACATGAGAGCACATGGCACACAGGAAACAAAGACAAAAGCCATGTGCTCACACAAAACAAAACATGAACACGCAGCTAATGAGATAACTCATAAGCCGGGTGTTCACACAAGACAAGATAGCACGCAGCCAGTGAAAAACCAAGCTGCGTGCAACAACAACACAAGACAACAAGAAAAGCACATGGCTGAACACAAACCGCGTGCTACACAAAACACAACACACGTGGACAGAAGTGCGCACGGCCGAGCGAACTCAAGACCGCACGCTCACACAACCAGACAGAACATGGAGCACGAGTGCCCGGACCCCGACACGAAACCGAAACTCAAGACATGAGTGCCAGGATCTGAACACCACGCTCCAACATGAAAAAAGTACACGCAGACGAGAGCGCACGGCTCGAGCACTCTCGAAGCCGCATGCTCACATGAAAACAATGACATGGCGGGAGTGTCAGGGCTCTGTCACAAAACCATGAATTACACTAGACCGAAGTGACAGAACCCTGACAGTGGGCATCCTTGGCAGGTGGAACGGTAAAGATTGAAGTATTCTGAACGAGTATCATTTGTCCTACTGAGGCCTGGGGAGCAGAATATAAAAGCTTAACCCATGAAATAAAATTTTCACCAAAACCAAATTTATTTAATGTATAGAAAAGGTATCACCATTCTACCCGATCAAATGCTTTCTCAGCATCTAATGATAGGACAGCTTCTGGGATAGAATGGGAAGATGAATTATAAATAACATTACATAATCGCCTGATATTAAAAAAGTAATGCCTGCCCTTAATAAACCCTGTCTGGTCTGAAGATATAATTGAAGGCAAAATAGATTCCAGACGTACTGCCAATAATTTTGATAAAAGTTTAAAATCAACATTAAGCAAACTAATAGGACGATATGAAGAACAGTCTAACGGATCTTTATCTCTTTTTAGGGTCAAAGAGATCGAGGCTTGATTAAGTGTTTGTGGAAGCGTTGATGACTTAAATGATTCATTGTACATATCTATTAATAGGGGGCCCAATTTGTTCAGAAACTTCTTATAAAATTCAACTGGATGCCCATCTGGCCCGGGACATTTGCCACCTTGCATAGAGGAAGCAGCTTTGGCACGTTCCTCCACAGTGAAGGGTGTTTCCAGCTGATCAACCAAATTAGAATCAACTGTAGGGATACTGAGAGAACACATTTTTTTTTATCAAAGTCAGAGAGATTGGCAGTTTGCTCAGATGCATAAAGAAAAGTATAATAATCTCTAAAATTATTATTAATTAATATGAGATCTGTTGTTGTGCCTGAAGGCGTTTTAATCTGGGGGATAAGATGGGAGGATGTTTCCTGCTGCAGTTGGAGAGCCAACAACCTACCTGCTTTATCACCCTCTTCATAATGCCTAGATCTAGTTCTGAGCAGTAAATTCTCCACATAACTTGTTGAAAGAATATCAAACTCAGCCTGTAATAATTTACATTCCTTATAAATATCTGAAGATGGTGTAACAGCATATATATTATCTAATTGAGTTATTTTCTGCGTTATCTCAGAACACCTCTTTTTAATTAACCTTACCTTATGGGAAGTATATGAAATAATTTCCCCCCTAAGAAACGCCTTCAGAGCCTCCCAAAAAAGAGATGCAGATATCTCGGGACTGCTATTTGTGGATATGAAACAATCTATTTGATTAGAGATCAATTCCACAAATCCATGATCTGATAACATTTGAGTATTGAATCGCCACAGTGGGCGTGTGCTATTGAGCCCCTCAAAGTAGATATTCATGGTAACTGGTGCATGGTCCGATATTACAATAGCTTTATAATCACATGATTCCACTGACGGGATGAGTCTATTATCTATTAAAAAATAATCAATGCGTGTAAATGTTTGATGAACATGGGAAAAGAAAGAAAATGCTTTACCATATGGATTTAAAAAACGGCAAGGGTCAGAAACAGCCAGTTCTTCCATACAAGATTGAATAACACGAGCGGATTTTGAGGGTGAATTACGTTTGAGAGAAGAACGATCAAGGTCAGGATTAAGCCAACAATTAAAGTCCCCTCCCAAAACAATCAAATATGAAGAAGTGTCTGGCAGTGAGGAAAGTAAACGTCTAAAGAACTTGTCGTCATCCCAATTAGGGGCGTAAATGTTAAAGGGGTCATATGATGCTGCTAAAAAGAACATTATTTTGTATATTTGGTGTAATGAAATGTGTTTATGTGGTTTAAAGTAAAAAAAACCACATTATTTTCCACATACTGTACATTATTGTTTCTCCTCTATGCCCCGCCTTTTTGAAATGCGTCGATTTTTACAAAGCTCATCGGTCTGAAAAAGCGAGCTGTGCTGTGATTGGCCAGCTATCCAGTGCGTTATGATTGGCCGAATACCTCAAGCGTGAGACGGAAATGTTACGCCCCTCACCATACTGTTGTATTCCCTCAGCGACCAGCACGTATCAGCTCTAGGCATGACGAAGCGGATATCGTCCTCTTTTGGAAGACCAAACAAAGTAGTTTCGCTTTCACAACGAAGCACACAGCGTCTTCAGGATATGGCGGCGGCAACAATACTAAAGTGAGAATAAAAGTTACGCCTTCTTTCTTTGCGTGAACATTTGGGCGGCGTTATGCAAATCTTCCCACAGAGCGACGTAGGTATGTTGGGGCGTGTTAGAACGAGCCGTTTTAGGTAGGTGTGGCTGACTCTTAACTTTTATAAAGAATATCTCTTTGGATTTGAGACTTTAGTCTTTGCAACTTTACAGATCTTCTTTATGCACCAAGAGCTTGTAACACTCCAAAGAGAAAGGAAAAATTGAAATCGCATCATATGACCCCTTTAACCAAGAGAAGTGCAGTATTACCAATTCTCCCAGAGACTATGACAAATCTGCCATTTGGATCTGTTTTAACATCTGAACATACAAGGGGCACTGATTTGTGTATAAGGATTGCTGTCCCTCTGGCTTTGCCCTGAAATGTGGAATGGTAAACTTGACCAACCCATCTTCTTTTTAATAACTGATGGTCTTTAGTTTTAAGATGAGTCTCTTGGAGATAAACAATATGTGCCCCTAAATGATGAAGGTGATGTAACACCTTACTACGTTTGACTGGTTCATTTACCCCCTTGCAGTTCCAACTAACAAACCTTAAGTTGTTACTGTTTGTAAGTTGTTGATATGCTTAAAGTGAAAGTATTAGATCAAGTGTACAAATAATAATGGAAACATCTTGCAAAACACTGTAGATAGCTCCCCCCCCCCCAAAAAAAGAAGAAAAAAACAGCATCTTCCCAAACGAGACACAGAGGTAACCCTTTCCTTAACATTAACTTTATACAAACACACTGTGGCAACACTAACGCTAACTGACAAAACTCATGTCATGTTGCTTCGGAAAAGGTAACAGTATTTAGAGTATAAAGAAATCAACAAGCAAAACAGCATTTATGAAATTGTATTACTGTAAGTCCCATTCATAAGCCTAGAATAGTTAAATAGGACAACAGTAGAGGGCCATAATGCTCAATTAAGCTGTAGCCCCTAAGGACGCATATTGCAGTCACGGGTCCTCAATAATGGAAGGCCAGTATCATAAATAAACATTATAATGTCCGTCCGTGTTATTCAGGCCGATATTTGCCCCATTTGTAAACTATGTATCTTTACCTGAAGCAGTAGGCTTCACGTTTTTGTGAACGAAGTCCAGCGCGGCAGATGATTCCGTAAACTTGTGTGAAACTCCATCAGGTAGCGTGATCCTCAGCACTGCAGGAAAGAGCAAGCCAAACTTGACTCCAGGACATGAGTGGAGAACACGTTTAACATCTCTGAATGAGGCCCGCTTCTTAGCCACAGCCGTAGTATAATCAGCGAAAATGGACAGCCTCTTTCCGTTGTAAGTAGGAGGGGAGAGTTCCGCAACCTTTTGAAGAATCTCAGTACGAACATGAAAGTAATGCACTCTAATGACAAGAGGGCGAGGAGGTTCTCCTTTTTTCGTTTTTTTCACGGAGTGTACGATGTGCCTGATCCAACAAGGGTTTATCCTGAAGCTGCAAAAATTGGGCCACATATTCAGTAGGACGCGAACCCTCGCTGCCCTCGGGGAGACCCACCAAACGAAGATTGTTTCTCCTGGAACGCCCCTCCAAATCCTCTCACTTGGCATCCAGATGAGTTACTCGGTCACTGAGCGACGTTATCAAATTTTCAAGTTCCTTTATACGTTATATCTGTTTCAAAGGTTCCAACCAGCCTTTAACGTCTGTTTGCACTGTAGTGATCTCCGAGCGCAAGTCAGTAGATAATGAGTCAATTTTCTGACAAATCTCATTCTTGACAGCAGGATTTGCAGGATGACAGGATTTACCTCTTTTTGTGACATAGGCAAAATAAATTTTTGGGCTCCCCTTCCCTATTAATATAATAGGCCTAATATTACCACCCAAGCAAACAAAAATATTTCTTAATCAGTGGAAACGTTACAGTGTTTTCTATCGCAATATGCGCTTGCGTTCAGTCAATAAAAATATATAGCTAATTTGTTTGAGAACTCAGAAAGACCATTCCATTAATAGGCGCGGCGTACCACTTCGGGAGTTATTTCTCAAATAATTTTAACGGCCAGGAGTCACAACCACATCAAGATATTGTTCAGATGATTTGTTTCAAGACATTTGACATGTTTCCGTCCTGAAATGTGTTGAACTATTTTTTACGCACCTCATCCCAAACCTTCCATTGCAAATTCCAAAACGTCATTTTAGAGCTAATAACAGAGGCTTGAGCCATTGATATGCAGGCTAACACAGTTATTAATGCAATGTAACGCAGTTATTAGAGAGAGAGAGAGAGAGAGAGAGAGAGAGAGAGAGAGAGAGATTAAACGCGTTTGAATACCTGCCTCTGTGCGTCTCTCAGCAGTGTTCAGCAGCAGCAGCGTCTACTAATAGCGAATCTTTAAGTTAAACTGCTTCAAGAACCTCCCTACTGAGAAATGTCATATAGCTTTTCAGCTGCGAAACTATTTTATTAATACATTTGCAGGGAGGCGTTGACGACAAGTTTCTATCCGCGTGTGTGCGTCTGTGAGAGAGAACCGGAGAAAGCATAATTTCCGTATATAAAAAAGGTGGAAGACATGGAAATAGTTTGTAATTTTTTACCCTATTGTTTGTTATATTTATTTGCTCAATGTCTTCTGAGGTTTTGGCTCTTTTATTGTTGTAGATAGCTCATAGTATAACAAAATATTATATATCTCTTCATTGTGTTTGGGCCCCCCCTGGACGACCAAGCATAGGCACGTGCCTAGAATGCCTATGCGTAAATCCGGCCCTGCTTGACAGAGTCCAACAATGTCTGAAGACAAGTGACATTCCCAGGTAAATTATCCGCGGGGCACACTCTCACCAGGGACTCTAGAATTGGTTAGAATTGAGGGGAGTGGGGCTTTACTGCGGCCTCCTTTACCGTCGGTTTTGGACCGAAACGACGTCATGTTTACAGCTTATGATAAATTCAAGAGTAGTCCCCGTGTTTAGGAAGCTACTTTTAAGTCATGGAACAACAAAAAAAGTGATTGTGCTGTTCATTATATGAGTAAATCTGCTACCTTCTCCGGGAGCGATCGAAAACACGTCTTACTTTCTCAACGCGCGACAGCACCCCATAGTTTATCATTTTAACGGCCTATTAGCTAATCTTCACCATGTTTGCCATTAAAGGGTCATGAAACCCCTCGTTTCAGCACTGGTTAGTTCTCACCACAGTTTTAAAAAATGCTAAAAAAGTGGGTGTGGTGCGCAGCGGAGCGGAGGCGGGAGAAGAGGGGAGACAGACAAACAACACACACAGCTTCGCGGTCAGACAGTTTCATTTCGCTCCCATCGAGTTAAAAACCCAAATAAATGCACAGCCATTTGCACTCTGCATCGAAAGCATATGAACGCACTGTTGCACCTCTAAGAACTTTTAAGGCTTATTCTGTGGTGTTTATATAAGCCTTTTGACAGGTTGTGTCACAGAGCTGTAAAAACGGTTATGCTCACCAAGTGAATGAATCGCGTTTGTGCCAAACTCTTATTACAAAGCAAAAACAAACACTCTTCTTCCATCCATGGACGTTTCTCTCAGTTAACATGCGTGATGTCATCTCACAGTCTGAAACGTCTGTCATAGCAAATCAACACATGCTGTTGTGAATAATTAAACATCTGCAGTATAGATGTTTCCATTGGAAACGGTTAAAATTATCGGATGCTAACATCGTCTTCTATGATGTGCAACACAAACACCTCTGCTAAAATCTCGAAAAAGTAGTCTGGGGTTTTATGACCCTTTAAACATTCATTTAGGTATTAATCTATTTTTTTATGGAAGCCCATTTCTGCTAATGAATAAAAATAAAAAAAGTAATTTTGACTTGTTTTTTCTTGCAATCATGAGTTTACATTTTGCAATTCTGACTTTTCTCAGAATTGTATGATATAAAACTTTTTTCTCAGAATTGTGACTTTATATCTTGTGATTCTGACTTTATAACACATAATTGCAAGTTAAGTCAGAATTGTGAGATATCAACTCGCAATTCTAAGAACATATCAGTCTTTCCCCCTCAAAATTGGACTTTATATCTCACAATTCTGAGAAAAAAAGTTAGAATTGCGAGATATAAACTCGCATTTGCAAGAAAAAGTTTTTATCTCACAATTCTGACTTGATTTCTGAGAATTATGAGTTTATAATCTCGCAGTTCTGACTTACAAATTCACAATTGCGAGTTTATATCTTACAATTCTGATTAAAAAAAAATCTACCCTTGCAAATTGCGAGATGTAAACTCACAATTGTGAGAAAAATGTCAGAATTGTGATATAAAAACAAAACAAAACAAAAAAAATTCAATGGTGGAAATGGGCTTCCATGATTTTTAGAATTTACACTGAAAAAAAATGCTGTTTTTATCTTTTATAAGGAAAGTCATAGACAGTTTTGTGACAGGTAAATTGAGTGATTGAGTGTCACACAACTCTGACAGAAATTCAGTGGCGTTAAGGCCATAATGTGATTGGTTATCAAGGCACACGTGATCTAAAATGACTGTTATGCTTTCTCCAATGGTAGAGTTGCAGAGGTTCTTATCTTCAAACAATAAGAAAATCTGGTTGTGAGCCTATTATGCTCACAGATGATGAAATTTACATCACGCGCACCCTAGTGTATGAATAAAACCTCAAGTATACATGGGGCTTAGGGCACAGTGAACACGCCTTTAATGAGAACATGTATTTTCTCCTCTGCTTCTTGAATAGCACACCTCTTCACTTTTATGAATTAAAAAAAGGATTGACGTGTCCTGCAAATATGCTTAGCTAGCAAGATGAGTGATAAAAGAACATGTTGAGCACAGCATAATTCAAGAAAGGACAGCGAGTCGTTTTTGTCATATAATCAGACATGTCAAGAAGCATGCGAAGAAAAGAAATGTATAAAAAATACATAGTCATCCAAACAGTTTCATAATCAGAGCGATTGCAGACAACATTATTGATTTGTTGTTGCATGCGCCTGTGCTATTCCTGTACTTTTACAACTGAGTGAGTTGAGCTTTGAAGGATTAAAATGTATGGTGTATAGCTTGCCAAAGAATGTACTTCAACCCTGTCATCCTTGTCCGTTTTGATTAATTTCCCTCATAATTCATTATTCCTTTACCAGGCCCTTGCTTTGTAAATTTATGATTTGTGCCTGGCAGACTAAACCAGTTTCTATAAAGACTCACACACATTCAGAAAATGACACAATAAACTGTCCATGTGTGGGCGATTCGGCACAGTTTTGCAATTCTCTCAGAATGAAACAACAGGGTCAGGAATCATCATGGGGCCGTTACATCAATCATGGACTGCTATGCTGAAACATGTCCTCAAACCGCCCAGCGGGCCTGCAGTTGTTATTTTTGCACCTGTGAGAAAAAAGATTTATTTGCAGCAGTCTTGAAATTATATATATTTTTTTCTTTTGTAGGTTTTGGAAATATATTTTAATAATGGTATCTGATGTTAAATAATAATAATAAAAAAAGTTATAATCTTCTGTGAAACTCAAGGAGAATCTTTTGAAGAATGTGCTGGTCTCTGTTTTATATACAATTAATTAATTGGGACTAAAGCTGTCAAGTTCCAAAAAGGACATGAAAGAACTTTGAAATATAATTGTTGAAATAGTCAATGAAAACATGAAAACATTTCAGTCTGTTCATCGCACGGCTATTGTATGGTTTACGAAAACTTGAAATGTCGCGCAATGTAGTCGTATGGCATCTTATGATTTTTTTATTTAGCATTTCTTTATGAAGTCTGACAGTTCTAGTCCTCCACATCCATTTTCATTTTGAAACTCAGAATATTCTTCATGAAACTCTTTCGAGTTCCAGATGTCTTGCAAAGCAAGTTAGGACCCTTGACAAAGAATGCATTTCTGCACTACTATTCCATTGTTTTTCTATGTAAATGTGCTAGACAGATATGTTTGACCATTGTGTTTGCGTCTTTTATAGTGTCTCATGCATCATGTTTCTTTCTTAACACACACACACAGTTTTTGTGAATTATGGGGACATTCCATAGGCGTAATGGTTTTTATACTGTACAAACCGTATTTTCTATCGCCCTACACCAACCCTACACCTAAACTTACCCCTTACAGGAAACTTTCTGCCTTTTTAGATAAAAAAAAAACTAATTCTGAATGATTTATTAGCCTTTTGAAATATGGAGACACTCAAAATGTCCTCATAAATCACCTTCTCGTTGTAATACCTATGTCATACCCATGTCATTATACAAATTTGTGTCCTCATAAATCACAAACACACACACACACACACACACACACACACACACACACACACACACACACACATCTGTGTACCATTTTTTCCATTCCCTGCCCTTACACTTTAATTTTTAAATTTAAAAACATTTTCTATATGATTGGCCCCTTTTTCCTTTGCTTCCTTTACAAATGTATGTCCAGTTGTTAAGACCCATAATCTTCATGAACTTGATGACATGCTTTTGCTATGAGAGTGACGCAATACATTAGCCTGATTGGGTTTTTTGTACTTAATGGCTCGGGTCTGGTCATGTGAGGCTGTCCATTGTGACTGAACAGTCTTGGAACAAGACCGCATCTGATGAGCCAACACTCCTACACTTCTCCATTGGAGAATGTCCAAGCTGCCCATCATTTGAATGCCAGCCCAGTTTCTGAACGGCCCCGAGTCAAATTAACAGCAAAAGCTATCTATACTGCAGATCAATCCAGATTACCTCAATTTTGAGAAATGCCCTCAAGGTTATCAACACATTCTGTAAATCTAGCGTAATATGATGACATTAGCTTCAGAGTTTTCTGCAAACAGGAAAAAGGCCAAAGCAAATTTAAGATGCTTTCAGAGGAAAAGGCTGGATCAACAGACCACTGAAGAAATGTAATAAAACCATCCATTACATAGTGGCCTCTAGTAGTCAAGGATTGGAATTAATCGAAATCACATACTCTCTAAGTAGGTACTTCTTATGAATAAGTAATTACTTTGCAACTGTTAAAAAGTATGTTCTATATAATGTGAACATGTGTTATATCAGTGTAATTTGGTTGTATTTGCCGTGTCAGGCAAATTGGAAGCAGGCATATTGGAATGCAGCCAAGGTTTGGCTGGTTAGCATGGCATCAATCGGTAGACAGAAGAAAAATACAAAAAGCCAAGGCAAAAAATCTGCACATCAAACGAAATGTAAAGTTCAACGTCCTTTGAACAGGAATTTATTCCTGAAGATTTACATAGAGGTGACAACAAAAACTAAAGTGCAACATTTCACCCCACTAGCAACAAAAACTAAAGTGCAAAAACAAGAAAGTAACTGTGCACACAAATACAACTGTGCACACACATACAAAAAAGGCTGGACTATCTTCAGTGCTAAAGATTCCAACACTGGTTAACAAACATTTAAGGAGATCAAGGTACAAAACAGAGAACAGATGATCAAACTGAATCAGCTGGACAATTCAAAACGTTTGCTTTTTTGTATGTGTGTGCGCAGTCACGTTTTTGTTTGTGCACTTTAGTTTTTGTTGTCACCTCCATGTAAATCTTCAGGAATAAACTCCTGTTCAAAGGACCTTAAACTTTGCATTTCGTTCGGTGTGCGGATTTTTTGCCTTGGCTTTTTGTATTTTTCTTCTATTAACTGAATCTACGCACCCAATTATAAACATACTTTTTTGCTTTACTTAACTGGCGCAGAATTTTTTCGTACTTGTCAATTGGTAGATGCCATTGTTTCAAGTTAAAGAGAGAATTCTGTCATCATTTACTCACCCTCAAGTTGTTCCAAACTTCTACATTCTTCCATTGAAGACAAAAGCAGATAGTTTGAAGAAACAGCTGAAACAGTTCTTCAGTGACTTCTTCAACAATGACTTTTTCCAAATTCAGCTTTTTCTTTGATGACTTCTTCGATTTCTTCTATGTCAGCAGCCATATCACCCTGTAGCCCAAGACTGGTTGCCCACTGAAGCTAAGCAAGGTTGAGCTGGTCAGTACCTGGATGGGAGACCTCCTGGGAAAACTAGGTTGCTGCTGGAAGAGGTGTTAGTGAGGCCAGCAGGGGGTGCTCACCCTGTTGTCTGTGTGGATCCTAATGCCCCAGTATAGTGATGGGGACACTATACTGTCAACAAGCAACGTCCTTTGGATGAGATGTTAAACCGAGGTCCTGACTCTCTGTGGTCAGAGAAATCCCAGGATGTCCTTCGTAGGGGTGTAACCCCGGCATCCTTGACAAATTTCGCCCATTGGCCTCTGTCCGTCATGGCCTCCTAATCATCCCCATATCTGCTGATTGGCTTCATCACTCTGTCTCCTCTCCACCAATAAGCTGGTGTGTGGTGGGCATTCTGGCGCAATATGGCTGCCGTCGCATCATCCAGGTGGATGCTGCACACTGGTGGTGGATGGTTCGACTTCTTCAAATTCGACTTCTTTGACTTTTTCGACTTCGTAAACTTCTTCGACTACTACTTCTTCAAATTTGACTTCACCTTTTTCATCCTCTTCTTCGACTACTTTATTCATTTACTTTTTACTATAAATTGCACACATTTTTAATTTATTCATTTGTTTTACAGTGTAGGGTCCGAGGTGTATTTAATGAGTGAACCGAACTGTTGTTTTTAAAAAATAATATTTTTAAAGATTTCGTTTAAAGCAACTTGTGTTATAACATTTATTTATTTTGCAAGAAATATGCGTCAGTCATATTTCTTGATAGCACAGTAGCAGTTGTCGTTTGGAAGTAATCAAACTAATTTCTTTGAAGCATAATAAGAGCCTGATAATAATCAATAATAATAAACACACCCTGTCCTCCTTTTGTTTTTATTTTTGGACTTTCTGCTACATGGCCACAGTGGCCGTCATGAATTAAACATGTAATCACTTTAAAAAAAAGGCAAACAGCAAAATGCACTGAATCTTGCAGGAAGCACAAAACAATCACGATACATGTGGCTGAGATGTAGTTCTATGGTGAAAGGCTGAGACAGGGAACCCTCCTGCAGGCGAGTGCAAACTCAGATTCTGTCCACAATCCATCAGAGGAAGTCGAGGCAGAGAATCGGCTCTGGCTTTGCCATCGCTCCCTCATCATGCAGTGGCCAAAAATACAACCGGAGTGAACCAGAAACGTATGAGAGAAGGGGCTGACATAATCGTGCGGCGAGAAAAGCAGTGGGCTATAAGACACACACACCCTTTCAAGCACATGGACATGCACACATGGATCTGTTCCTCCTCCACATCTTCCCTATCCGCCACCGCTGCCTGAACAGGCTTAGTAATGGTAAAAAGAGCACTGCCCACAAAATCCACCCTGGTAAAAGACATAGGGTGCGTCTCAATCAGCTCCCTTGTTCAGTAGTCAGGGCACTGATCAGGGAGTTGGCCATTTTAAGGGCTGTCTCAATCGCGAAATCATTCCAGTGCACTGGAACGTTCGCTGCCTGAAAAGTCCCACAATGCACCGCAAAAACTAGGGAGCATCGGAGCTCACTATGCTCCCTTACTGGAAATAACGTCACATTTCTGAAGCGGAAAACATAAATCACACGAGCCAACTTGATAAATATAATGACACGCTATAGAAGATTTTAAAAGACAGATGTTTTTTTTTTTTCAACATAATTCGTATATTTCAACATAAACGCACATCGCTAGACAGGTAATGAACACATTTATTTAACATTTATAATTAATATTCGGCTGAAATGTTGTAAGAACATGTAACAGAACGATGTGTTTAAATAGAATAAAAAATAATATCAAAAAGAGATCGGTCCTGTCTGTTGTTTATTAATTCAAGCTGTGACGTTCTACTATGTTGTCCTTTGACACTGTACATATTCATGTCACTGGAATTCGAGTGATCACTGTCCCAACATGCAGTGAGTCAGGGAAATTACCAGTGACTGAATTTGTGTACACGATCTACTGATTCACGAGCTCGGGAGCTAGGGAGCTGATTGAGATGCACCTATAGTTTATAATTTGAGTAGGATGGGAATAGATGACTTTGATGTTTTTAGCATTTTGCGACATTCATGAGCAGATCTGTCCTTATTCTTAATGGCAATATAATCACATCGTTCAGAAAGCACATACATTGATTCTTGCACAATGAGCTTGATTAGCCTTAGGCTTTAGCTCAGGCTTTGAGTTATGGCACAGCTGGGGAATACAGTTAAAAAGCCCCTTGCACTCAATATCTCTCCATTAGGTGTGAGGTTTTCCTTGCTCATTTCCTCCATCAGTCTATCTCACTCTGGCTCTCTCCACCTCCCACCTCTCCCCACCAAGCCTCATCAGAAGGACTGCATCTGCCTATTTTTAGCATTAACATGGCAGATTTTCACCTTCCTCCAATGGACGCTCACAGAATGTTGGAAAATATGGTGCTACAATATTGAGTGGGAAAAATATGAGGGGATTTTCTAGTTTCCTAACTGTGGAGTTTTGAAGGTCGTATTTGGAAACATCTGGACAAAGAAAAGTGACAGTACTGCTAAGATTGTTATATACAGTGTGGTCCAAAAGACCACAAGTGCTTCTATTTTGAATATTCTGATTTTAATAATAATAATAATAATCCTTATTAATAGTAATGTTCATATTTCATTTATCTAGTATTGTTTGTTAATAATATAATATAAACAACATTATTAATAATTATATATATATTTTTAAACAAACCATGTCAAAATAAGTATTATTTATGGTATTAAAGTTATTATTAATAGTAATAGAATACAAACAGTGTAAATATAAGATTATTTTAATAAAATAATTATAATAAATGTATTAATAATAGTATTATATAAACAACACAAATAACACTTTTATTATTTTATTATTATTTTAAATAATTTAAAGTTACTATTATAAACAATTAATTATATGTGTGTGTGTGTGTGTGTGTGTGTGTGTGTGTGTATAGGTACACTGCACAAGATGGTGGTGTACCTTCTTTTAATAAATTATATGAGAATGCAGCAAGGTTTGTTAACTCTGCTTAATGAAAATGAAGAGCAAAGAAAGTGCATCAGGTGTGTTTTGCGTTTTTATTATTTTTTTATTAATTTATGAAGCCACTTAAAACTGTATATATAAAAACGTATTAATTGTTATATTACAATCCTGTCATATTTTATTCAAACAGCTTGTTTTTTTGTAAATAAAAATGCCTGACAATGTCACTGCTTAATACCTATAAGTATTGTGGAATATCGTTGCATCCATTGATTTTGCTATGTTTCTCATTGACACGCCCCCAACTCTTACAGAACGTGGCTTAAAGAAAATCCCCCATCATAAAAGCTGCTAGGCAATTAAGTCAAAAGTACAAAGGCAGTGCTCTGATATATAGCATTAAAGTTATATACAATTTAAAGGAGACTTTGCCCTCAACCAAAACCGTTTGCTCTGGAACAAATAATAGATTAATAAGACCAAAGACTACCCGCAAGATTTAATAACAAACCGCATATTTGAAGTCTAAACAAGTACATTATTGCCTAAAAACTCTTAAAACTACAATCCGTGACACAAAAACACAACAGTATTATTTATAGCATTAAAGTGGATTTGGGTGTCCGCCATGAAACTCGCAGTGAGAAATACTGCAAGCGGAGTGATTCAAAACGAGTTCTGTTATCACTAGAATATTGCACTGCTGGAAAAGGCCCTCAGCCAATCAGATTCGAGAACCAGAAAGAACTGCTGTGTGTGTGTGTGTACCTGTTTTTCTATATATATATATATATATATATATATATATATATATATAAAATTAATATTATTTTATTATTATTAATTGATGTGGTTGTTGTTATTAAAAGTTGAATTTCAAATTATTTTTATTATTGATATGTCAATTGAATATCAGTATAAGGATGTTGGTTGATTCAGTATTAATGACCTCATCCTTATTCACAACCAGAGCTATTTCACAGTTTTGATTCAACTTTATGTTTCAGTAGCTATAAAATTGATCAAAAATAAATAAATAAAAACAAAGAAAACACGATTATTATTACTCTACAAGGCATAAACTGCGCAATTAGCAAACACTTTATATGTGTCTTTCACACCTTAAATGCAGGAGACATAAAAATCACATTTATGCCAATTATTACTGTACCGAAGGGTTAAAAGTGCAAAAATAAAGTGTGTGATCCTCCATCTGTTTCCTCACTGCGGTTCAAAATAGAAATAAGCATTTTGCACATTGCAAAAGCTGAGGAGAAAGCATTTTTTTGTTGTTGTTGTCTTTTGTTGTTTTGCCAACTTCTTTTCTCACATTATCCATTATTAATATCTTAAAATGTAATTGCTGTATTTATTGTAAAACACAACTTCAGCCTTCTAGCAATCCAGCCGAGTGGAAGTTTCAATTAAAAAACATAAGCAGCATTCTCACTGATAAACGCCAAGGATTTGCCATGTAACG
>NW_015557134.1:2074202-2090591 GCF_001515605.1 Sinocyclocheilus anshuiensis | reverse complement strand
GTGTGTGTGTGTGTGTGTGTGTGTACCTGTTTTTCTATTCTGGTGGGGACTTAAACCTGAATACACAGACTCATGGGGACTCATGTCACGGCGGGGACCTAAATTGAGGTCCCAACGGGTAAACAAGCTAACAAATCACACAGAATTAAGTTTTTTGAAAATCTAAAAATGCACAAAGAATATCTTAAAATGTAATTGCTGTATTTATTGTAAAACACAACTTCAGCCTTCTAGCAATCCAGCCGAGTGGAAGTTTCAATTAAAAAACATAAGCAGCATTCTCACTGATAAACGCCAAGGATTTGCCATGTAACGTAATTAGCATTTGAAAGGAAATTTTAATTACGTTTTAAAAGCTATTTTACAACAGTAAATAAAGCCGAGTGACAACCTTTATTTTGCTTAGGCTTTGTATATATATTAAACTAACTGTAACATATATTAAAAGGCCAAATGTTGTTGTTTCTGAACCGAAAGTTTTCATAGTTTAACTTTTTAAACTCAGTTTGAAACTCCCTGAACTTGTTTTTTGGCCATTTGAAAAAACACCTCAGGAAACATCATAAGTATGCCGATATCTGACAGATAAACAGTGGTTTAAATAATAAATAGCATAAAAAGCACAGAAGGCACTGTAAAGCAGTACAATAAAATGTCATTACCATTCAGCGGCTAGTGAGGAATTTGACAGTTACTTTAGCTGTGAAATTACATAAGCTTAACTGTTTGGTAATGTAATCTTTCACAACTATTGAAAGAAACAGTGTGGTGAGTAACTAACCAAAAGTAGCTAAGTTAGTCATGCTTTCTGCTAGCATGATTTGAGTGCCGCTACTTTAAAAATAGTTTGGCTTTTCTAATTCCAAGCTAATTTTGCATGCGACTCTGTACAGTAGCATTGTTTTTGAGATGAACTTATAATAAGTCTCATGAACAGTTTTACTTTAAATATCAGGAGATGTTCAAATCAGTCATTAATAATTGTCGCAAGAGACTTCATTTAGAAAATGTTTCATTTGACTTACATCATCAAATTTCTAATTGATGTCTGTGAGCACATAAAATATTCATAGGCAAAGGAAAATGCTCTTAAACAGGCATTTTGAAGAATACAATGTACATCAAAGTATGTAAAATTACGTGAATTATTTATGAGGGTCTGATGTTGAAGTCAGTCAGATAACGAAGGATTCTTTTCAAAACTCTTCAGATGGATTACCATCATGAATCATTGTTTTTATGGGATAACATGGCATGATTTATGTCATACAGCAGGATATTTCCTAATAGCTAATTGTTGCTGTGCTATAGTATTAGGGTAGATGTTTTATTCTTATCTGTTTTTTTTTTTATGGCCTGTCATTGAATAGTTAGTCATTATGGTCATTAGCTTGCCATGCTTTCTACAAATGATCCTCTTATTTAAATGAATCAGTTCATTCGGGTCACTTGAGTTTGTGTACCAAATCCCCACATTTTTTTTTCTTTTTCTGCTGTTTGCCATGTTCTTAACTTGGACATAAAGTACTGTATAGAAGTATTCTAGTTTTATTAGTTGTGTTTTGCATACATTCAATTGTTCTGTATAATAATGATGCCACTCTATTAAGAACCTTACATAACTTTTTATTGGTTTAAGCTATTTGTTTATTAAAGGAATAGTTCAGCCAAAAAGGAAAAATCACTGAAAACTTACTTACCCTCAGGACATCCAAGATGCAGTTGAATTTGTTTCTTCATCAGAACAGATTTGGAGAAATGTAGCATTATATCACTTGCTCACCAATGGATCCTCTGCAGTGAATGGGTGCCGTCAGAATGAGATTCAAAACAGCTGATAAAAACATCACAATACTCCACAAATGATCCACACCACTCCAGTCCACCAATTAATGTCTTATAAAATTAATAAAGTGTTGTATGAAGTGAATAAAAAAACATCTTATGAAAGCATAATTGTAAGAAACAAACCCATCATCCAATGATCCAACAAATCCAGAGTCATAATCCATAATAACGCTTCCTTCAGTGAAAAAGTTCAGCCCCTGTTGTTCTCTCACACTAAAATCAACCAACACATTTGTTTTGAACTGTTTTGGACTGATTTCGCTTGTAAACATTGCTTGATCTGTGCCTATTTCTCTCCTGATTCAAATGAGAAGAGATTTTGTTTTTAATTCTGGAGAAAGCAATATTATGGATAGAGAACTTGTATTTTACCCAGAAGCAACAGTTTTAAGTAAAAAATGTATTATTGATGGATTTTCTTATTAAAAACACACAGATTGTGGATTACTTACATTACTTGTGGATTATTGTGATGTTTTTATCAGCTGTTTGGACTCTCATTCTGATGGCACCCATTCACTGCAGAAGATCCATTGGTGAGCAAGTGATGAAATGCTACATTTCTCCAAATCTGATCTGATGCAGAAACAAATTCAGCTATGTCTTGGATGGCCTGAGGGTGAGTCAATTTTCTGCAAATGTTCATGTTTGGGTGAATTATTCCTTTAAGAGCTGTTAGTGTAGTGAGCAAGCAGCTGCTTTTCTAAAAGAGGTTGGTTTCCCCCACACTGGACAATAACAGTAAAGGAATATGATTCGATTTAGCAACAGAGACAGACAAACAAGCCTCTTTCAAAGCACATGTGTTTCCGTTATCACCCAGAGGTCTGAAATAAATGAGGTCTTATGGGGCAACCAACTCCAGAAATTAATTTCCAATCTGTCGAACACGCTGCTTCCCAAAAGTGTTTCCTTTGCTTCTTTTTGACTCTGTTTTATGCGCTATAGTAATAACATGGTAAAACACTAATCTCCAAATAACCTTAGAGCTACTATCATCTCTATAGTTCAATGCAGTGGGGAATACTGAAACGAGTTTACTTCTTTCGTCTTTCGTGCAAGTCATTTCATCTTGGTAATGAGGAAAACAGGGTTCAATCACCCAGCTAAAACAATACTAATATTTTTAACCCCTTCCTTCTTTCCGGATTGATGCGTCTATATTTATTTGGTTTTTATGGTTTTGGTCATGAGGAACTTTAAATGTTGCACAATACTGTATGGCGATGCTATGACTCTGATGCTCTTTAAGCCCAAGCCAGATAATTTTAATGAGCAGTGGGTTGAATCTATAGCCTGTGGCTAAGTACTAAATGTCAAGTAAGTGCAAATCAAAATTAATTGATACAGGAGCTTATCTGTGTACATGGCACTCTTGGTTTTGTCAAGTGTTCAGAAGCCTAAAGGATGACATGATAGGCCATATTTAATAAAAATAAATATTGCTTGTACAAATTCCAGCAAATTATAGTCCCCTCACCCACACGAAAGGGAATGGGAAATTGTGTTTGCGTCCAACTTATAGCGATAAGAAGGTTCATCTAAGGTCTTCTTCATTTCTTATTTATTTCTTGGCCCGTAGAACATCACTTTAATAAAAACTAGATGTTCCCTTGGAAATCCCTCACATGAATCTCAAGTGGTTTCTTACCTTACAGTGCATTCAGACACTAATGGGAAAAACATTGCTTTGAGATATTTTTTTCTTTTATAACATACCTTATTTCAAACTACTGGAAAGAATGCATAAAGAATACACACTTTAATTGATTTTCTCAAAATTATTATAATTTTTTTTTTCTGAGCCAAAAAAAAAACTTCACTTCAGTAGCAAGCTGTTTTACAGTTTTATTCATATTCTGAAGATGTTAACAGAGGAGTTTGTTCGTTCGTCATTTATATAACATTTTATTCCTAAAAACATGGTGAAAATTAAAATTTTCTTGGCTGTCGAGAGTATTTTCTAAGTTATGGAGAGATAAAAAGATACCCAAATCTCCTCCTCTTGTTTAATGTCAAAATTAAGTCCAATCCAATCCTTTATACAATTCATATTTAATTACTGTACATAATGTCTCATTTGCATACCTTTGTATACATAAACATACATTTTCACAAAATTTGTAATAAAAAGAAAATTTTCTTAACGGACTGTAATCAATCAGCTGTGGTGATATCTATTATATCTATTCTATTCACCTTTGGTCTCTTGCTTAAAATCAATAGCTCAAATTGTTAATCAAGTAATGACGGTTGTACCCAACATCTTGTGGACATCTTGAAATGTGCTACTAACTGTAATTAATGTGCAATGCCAGGAGAAACCCTTGAGGAAGCCCTGTTAGCTCCCAGATAAACACTACGGCTAAATCACGGAGCACAGCTGTTGTTGCATAACTGATCTGTTTCTTAATAACCGTGTAATGGATGTAACATGGTTTTGAATCAAAACACGAGCATTTCGATTATCTTAATGCTGCAGGCTTGTGCACTACATCTGTTGATGTCTGTCAACCTTTAAAGTTACTGTAAATAAAGAGTGAATTAATTAATTCAGAATAGACTGTCAGGTTTGACAGTCAACCCAATAAATAACAACCCAAATAAATGTTGCTTATGTCAAGTGAGTCAGTTTGTAAGAGAGACGTTATAGCAAATCTACCTGTTTTAATATAAAGCAGGTGGTTTTGTCAAGTCAATTATTTGGGTATGTATTGCAAAGGTTTAATCCACTTAAGCAGGAAAATGACACCCCTGCTAAACAAATGTCTGTAATCTGCTCGGTTCAGGGGAAAGAGCATGTTGCACCATCGTGTTGAAGAAAGTTTCTGTATTAAAAAAATGTAGCATGCCAAGAACAACACATTGCTTTCCAAGGTTGACTGAGAAAATTAGCGCAAGATTATTTGAATTTCAAATGTGGAAATATTTCTGATATAAAGATGTTTAAAAGGGGCATTTTAAAACATACAATGGGATCCAAAAGTCTGAGAACAACTAACATCCAAAGTGTTTGGATTTTAAAATATAAGTCAATGTACAATTAATGAGAAATATCAGAGATTAGGGATTTTTTAATGTAGTTGTTAATATTGGAAATTTTTTTTTTTTTTTATTTATTGTGTTTTATTTCCTGTCCATTTGGATTTACTTTAAATGAGTGTTAGTTGATGGCAAAGTTAATCTCTTTAAAAACAAATCTTAAAATTAATATCCATTTTACATATGGTACATTATTGTGATTCCCATACCATTTAAATGTGTTTTAAGTTCATTTTAGTGTTTTATTTATTTATGCAAAATACTTATACAAAATTATTTTTATAATATATCATTATTTATTTATGTAATCCTTTAGTATACGTTATTGTCCATTTGTGGTTATAGACCATAACACAAAAACAGTGCAGGTTAAAAATCCTTGAAGTAAAACCTTGCTACGTGTACTGCGTTAAGCTAACTGAGACTTGTTATAGGACTTGCATATCATTGCTCTTTTGTTGATTTTGATTGCTTCCATTGTCCTCATTTGTAAGTCGCTTTGGATAAAAGCATCTGCTAAATGACTAAATGCAAATGTAAATGTAACGGATAATATGTAATGTGGATTACATAATGAGATTCCACAAATTAAATGTGTAATTAGATGATATTATGTGTTAAAATAATCTGAATACAGTTAAATTTTTATTGATTACATGTTTAACATTCACAAAATGGCAGATAATTTATAAATAATAATAATAATTCATCAGTTCCTTTCTAAAAAGCCTATTGCTTATAAATATTTGTCTTCCAGTTTTGTGGAATTGCACAAACACACTGGCCACTACTCAGGCAGCTAAAATTATAAACACTGAGAGGCCACACAGCATTAAAAAATGTAATATTTCATCTTTTTTTTAAGATTTATTTATTAGCTTGTCATCCATTTACAAACCCCTTGCAGCTTCTTCACAAACCCCAGTTTTTTGAAACTCTGATGTAAGCCTAATGTAATATTTAATGCACTTCATGTTGTTGATTAATGGAATAAATTTGACTTCTCTTTGAATTTTTATATCACTATGCACTGTAAAAAGTAATCATTGAATCTACTTAAGAAAAGCGAGTAAACAACTGATTTTTACAAATTTGTTGAATTTACTTAATTACACTGTGTTATGTGAACTTTCAGGTGGATGCAATAGTTAAACTAAACAACTTTAGTAAACAGTACTTAAGAGCATCTAGTTTGTTGGATTAAAGGTATGTTTCCATTGTCTGGTGCAAAGAACAATGAATACAGTTTTAGAGTGAATACAATTTGAAATGGTTAAGGTTTTGTTTTGTTTTTTTTTTACAGATAGGGTTCTGAATCTTTTTTTCTTCAAGCTGTCAAATAACAGTAAGATTTCAGCTTTTTGGCTTGCCCACAAGCTGTTGCTGCCTCATAATCCAGTAGAGCGTTTCACAATCATCATATTTATATTAATAACTTAATATATTTACTGGATTTTGGTAATTGCAGCATATGACAAAAACATTAATGTGTTCTGTTACTCCTATTTTAATTTCTTCAATGTGTTGGAAGTCCCTGTTTTTATTAACTCAAAAATTATAAACTAATTTGCTTGAGAAATTTGAGGCAATCAGTTTCCACAGGTTTTCCAAGTAAGTTCAACTCATTACTTTTTACAGTGTGGTAGGATCATCATATTTAAATCAATGTGATAAACGAGTTGGGTTGAATGTAATCTAAGAGTAATCTACCCAGCACTATTAATAATATTTA
This sequence comes from Sinocyclocheilus anshuiensis, assembly GCF_001515605.1. Lineage (NCBI taxonomy): Eukaryota > Metazoa > Chordata > Actinopteri > Cypriniformes > Cyprinidae > Sinocyclocheilus > Sinocyclocheilus anshuiensis. The sequence goes on along the minus strand of NW_015557134.1, from coordinate 2,083,969 downwards.
CTTATTTCTGCCATAATGTTAAAATCGATGCAGAAGACAAACATACCAAATACAAAATCTGTTTTTCGCAGATTTTATTATATAGCTGCAATGAAAGCACTCTATACGCTTCTGTTCAAGTATATTGAAGCGCTCAAACCTTTTGATGTTGACTGAGCTGCAGCAATTCCCACCATGTGTGAAGCGGTTTTCTGCAGCACGTGTGGGGCTGATTCTGAGTCAGTATCTGAGTGGGTGGACATCAGCCTACCTGCGGCCCAGGATGTTGGCCTCACGCTGAGGAGATCTGTAGATGCTGTGAACAATTTGTCAGTCATCAGTGTTCAAGTTAGTGCATCATTATCCCTTCAAACAGCCCTGCTAATGCGAAGCAAAGTGGGGCTCTCCCACACCGCCTGTTATGGCACAACAGAGGTAAAGCTAGTGGTTTGCCAGACGCTGCTAGGAAGAGGATTCAGGGTCTCTCTGGCTCAGTGCAACACAGTGATCAGGATGAAAGAAACACTTAGTCACATAACCCATTAAATGAAAAGCTGCGGAGAGAGCTGTGCCTTTGAGATAGAGAGCGAGAGATTGCTAGAGTTGTGGAGAGAGGCTGGAAAGAGATTTATTTATTATCAGACTTTTCTGAACAAGCTAGTGTATTACAAAATTAGTCATTCAAATTGGAAATGGAGTTCTGAATAGCAGTAAGTTTAGTTTTTGTCATAGTTTTATTTATATAAAAAACCTTCAAGTTTAGTAATTATTTCAAAATTTCTATTGAATAATTTCAGTTCCGAAATCAGCATTGTGAAATCTTTCACCCTCATGTGAAATTCCAGATCATGTGAACTCCTATGAAATGAGTGAACTTTTAATTGTCCATAAAGTGCAAAAATAAACCAAATATGTAAACATTTTATATATTAATTTATTTGGTTAAAACTCTACGGTTTGTTTTTCCCAGTAATTACTGTCAATTATAGCGGCCCACTCATTCCGGCTATCTAAAGCTGGCACTTCATTCATGTCTCTCGTAAACGTTTCAGTAATTTTCTTGCAAGGTACACTTTGAAATCAATGTCACATATCGCTGAGTTATTTATGTATGTGTGTAGTAAATGGTATGACTGTACATTGTCTCATGTTCATGTTGTTTCAACAAACAGCTGCTTGCTAGGAACGTCTCGGTTACATATGTAACCCTCGTTCCCAAACATTATGTCGTGACTCGATCTATGGGGTCTTACTTGGGAGCCCGAATCCTCTCTGATTAAGAGAAAACGCCAATGAAATTTGGCTAGTGGATTTTGCATACCTGAGCCACTCCCATGGCTATAAATATGCGACAGGTGCATCCACTCATCAGGTTTTATGCTGAGGAGCCGAGAACTTGTCCCTGGCAACCAGCGATGGTTCGAGGCTATGGCATGGGGACATAACGTCTCCGTTCCCTCCATCAGGGAACGAGGGTTACGTACATAACCGAGACGTTCCCTATCTGTCGGTCACTACGAGTTATGTCGTGACTCGACATATGGGGTCCATGGAAAGCGCCACAACCTGAACCTCGTCACAACCCTATGCATTGCAAATGTTGACAAGCAGCCGCATGTCAGACAAATGCTACGCAAAGGTCGTAACCTTCCCACCACCCCAGTGCAAATTCGCTGACTTTGGTACCCGCAGGGACCAAAGGTGAGTATATCGCTGCTGGTGATTGTCAAGCTGCTGTTCCTTTCACCCCAGAAATTTCTTAACAGAAGGGATTTCGACCTTCAACGAAAGATTGCTTCAAGTCTTTCCTATTTGTTGTTACAGCTTGGCAGTAACGATGGGGAAGCGAGCCTTCCGGAGAAGGGCGCTGCGGAGGCCGCATCCTACCCATAGGGAGGTGTCATGTGGAGACACTGATATGGACTGACCCAGGCCTGGGGCAGTACTACATAAGTAATGGTCTCTGAGGCAGGTCCTACCCAGGAGTAGGGAGGAACGCCTGCCAGCAGAGCCTGACAGAATGGCCTGTCAAAGGGAAGACACGGGTTTACCGAGAGGGAAACCTTGCTGTGGAAGAATACACATATGGGATTGCCCGAAGAGAATGAAGCCATATGGACACCTAGCCCATTACAGGGGCTGACCGGGGACACGGGCAAGCTAACACCAATACTGGGCCTGGCGTCAGACTGCTCCGCCCAATCTGACTGCCGGGGGTGCTGGAGGAACTCCACCAGGGTTCGCCGTCTGGGGAAATTTACTGGGGGAGGAAAAAGGCGCTCACATCCCCGGGTGAGGGGGAATGGCACAGCAAGCGTGACACTGGCCAGCTCTTCCTGCCACTTACCTGTTACCCAACACATGGGAAGAAACTGGCTCAACGCGGAGACTGGAAAATCTCGCAAAGGTGTTCGGTGTCGCCCAGCCCGCAGCTCTACAGATGTCTGCCAGAGAGGTGTGCATTGGAGGAGTCAGCACTCCATGTGGAGTGAGCCCTCACCCCCAGCGGGCACGGCTCGCCTTGGGATTGGTACACCAAGGTGATGGCATCCAGTATCCAGTGGGCCAACCTCTGCTTGGAGACAGTCTTCCCTTCTGCTGACCTCCGTAGCAGAGAAGGAGCTGCTCAGAGCTTCTGAAGCTCCGGGTGCGGTCCACGTATATGCGCAACGCTCTTACGGGCAAAGAAGCAAAGCCAAGGCTGGATCTGCCTCCTCCGAGGGCAGTGCTTGCAGATTCACCACCTGATCTTGGAAGGGCGTTGTGGGAACCTTGGGCACGTATCCAGGCCGGGGTCTCAGGACAATGTGAGAGTAGGCCGGCCTGAACACAAGGCATTCTTCACTCACTGAAAATGCTTGGAGGTCCCCGACCCTCTTGATGGAAATGAGCGGTCTTAGCAGACAGGAATTTAAGCTTTACTGAAACCAGCGGCTCAAAGGGACCCCTCTGAAGTCCAGCCAGGATGATAGAGAGATCCCAGGAGGGCACCAGGGGTGACCTAGGAGGATGTAACCTTCTGGCACCCCTCAGGAACCTGACGATGAGATCGTGCTTTCCCAGGGACTGGCCATCCATAGCAGCCACATACACTTTCAAGGTGGAGGGTGACAGCGTACGCTCCAACCTTTCTTGCAGGAAAGAAAGCACTACTCCAATTGTGCATCTTCGGGGGTCTTCTCGGCGAGAAGAAGACCAGAATGCGAACAGACTCCACTTCAAGGCAAAAGCTCACCTCATAGAGTAGCCTGAGTGATAGTGTTTTCTACCGCCGGTGGGCAGATCACTGAAGTCTGCCGCGTCCCGTACAGGAGCCACACATTGAGGTTCCAAGATCTGGATGCGGGTGCCACATGGTGCCGAGCCCCTGAGAAAGGAGGTCCTTCGTCAGAGGGATGTGCCAGGGAGGGGCTGTCGCGAGGAGCATGAGTTCCGGAAACCAGGTCCGGGTGGGCCAGTATGGCGCAACCAGCAGGACCTGCTCCTCGTCCTCCCTGACCTTGCACAGTGTCTGTGCGAGAAGGCTCACTGGGTGAAACGCATACTTGCGTAAAGCCTGAGGCCAGCTGTGTGCCAGTGCATCTGTGCCGAGGGGGCCTCGGTCAGGGAGTCATACAACTGCCTGGGCTTCCCCCAATCGACTTCAGCTCAGCCGTATCGTCTCGGGATGGAGTTGCCATTCTTCGGGGAATGTGAGCTGTCGTGAGTGTGCGTCGGCTGCACGATAGAGCTCCCCCGGAATGTGGACGGCGCACAGCGACTTGAGCCGCGTCTGACTCCAGAGGAAGAGATGGCGGGCGAGTTGTGACATGCGACGTGATCGTAGACATCCCTGCCAGCTGATGTACGAATCGGTCACAGTGCTGTCCGTGCGGACCAACACATGCTTGCCAAGCAGCAGTGGCCGGAACCGCCGCAAGGCTAACAGCACTGCCAGCAACTTGAGGTAGTTGATGTGCCAAAGCAGTCGAGGCCCTGTCCAGAACTCTGAGGCTGCCTGCCCGTTGCATGTAGTGCACCAGCCCGCACTGGAGGCATCCGTCGTGACAACGACATGCCGAGACACTTGTTCTAAGGGCACTCCGGCCCGTAGAAAGACAAGGTCCATCCAAGGGCTGAATGAGCGGCAACACGTTGGTCACGTGAACTGTACCGCAGCGCCATGCCCATCTCGGGACTCAGGAGTGTAACCAGTGCTGAAGTGGTCTCATATGCAGCAATCCGAGCGGCGTGACTGCGTCATACTCACCAAGTCTAACTCCATACTGGAAAAAGAGTTTCTCTGCACGAGGTAGCGCTTGCTCTTTTCCCAGTTGACCTGACCCAACTGGCTGAGGTTCTGGAGCATTAGGTCCCTGTGATCACACAACTGATCTCGCGAGCAGGCCATGCTGGATATAGTTGAGGATCCTAATGCCCACTTCCCGTAAAAAGGCAAGGGCACCCCCAGCGACTTTCGTAAAGGCACAGGGGGACAGAGAAAGCCCGAAGGGGAGGAACCCCCCCGACCCCCGAACTCAAACCATAGACTTTGGATGGAACAGCTGCTGCGGGAGGGGTGAGAGGTCCACGGGGACTGGCCCGGTGGAGAGGCTCTCACTGTAACCCTCAGATCGCCCAGAGCACTAGCCGATGGTTCTCTGCTCGTGACAGGAAGTGGCACGTCCCTGTGAGGAGAGAGAGGCGCGATCGCAGTGCTGCCATGGTCACACGCTCACAGTGAACGCATGAACCATCCACGAACGCAGCTTCAGCATGCTGGATGCCCAGACACCGAAGATAACGATCATGGCTGTCGACGGAGGACAGGAAACGACCGCAACCAAGAGGACACGGACGGAACGGCTGTGATCAGCAAATGCTCTTTTCGATGAAGCACCCAGGGGAATCGCTGAATTAACAGGGATGCCACTGATTGTGTGCCGTAACGCCACCCAGAACAGCCTCTTCTTCCAGCAGCAGAGAGTATTCGCCTGGTGAATCTCAAACTGTGTTCATTCACTCAGCTCCGAAACAAAAATCTGATGAGTGGATGCACCTGTCGCCTATTTATACCCGTATGCACGGGGAGTGGCTCAGGTATGCAAAATCCACTAGCCAAATTTCATTGGCGTTTTCTCTTAATCAGAGAGGATTTGGGCTCCCAAGTAAGGCCCCATATGTCAAGTCACGACATAACTTGTAGTGACCAACAGATAGTGAACTGCTTTTCTTCAAGGAAGCTTTGCGTTTAGTGCCTCAAATCATTATTTTGTGTCAAATTATTTACTTATGTGGCCAGTAGCTGTGTAATTTTCAAATGATTTACTGGAAATAATAAACCATCCGTGTCATTTTGGAATACTTATTTTAACATACTTCAAATTGGCTAAACACTAATTGTAATTTCGAATACTAATTAGGATGGATAGTAGCCTATAAATTGAAACGCAACTTTGCATCATTGCTAGAACATCAGCAGTCATTAACCGCCACCTGCTGTTCACTAGTTTTTTTTGTTTGTTTGTTTTTGGGTTTTACAACAAAAAACAGAAAAGGAGCTTTATATTGTTGATCAGATATTCATTAGTTAGATATTTATAGATAGATATTTTACTCTTAAACGCATACCTCAGGTCTTTAGTGACCCCGGATGTCATTTACTACCCTCCCCCACATTCATTTTTTATAGACATCAACCTTCTTAGTATTCCTCAATATATTAATTATAAACAATATAACAAGAAAAAATATATAAAAGAACATCTGTTTTCTAATTATTTTATTGTAAAAAGTGTATAGGGTCGCTAGCCACCCGAGGTATGTAATAAAGTAAGTATAATATAATATATATGCAAGTATATTTTTCCTTTGCAACAATAATTAAATATCTGATGACTCAAATAGTTCAATTGACCTTTATTCCTCAAGGTGGCACTATCTGACACAATGATGATGTGATGTTTCACTCATAATTACCGCAGATGTAAAACAAAAGAATATCATCAGCAAAAATTGAATGGTTTACTGCAGAGCACTGAAATATGTCACTGTTATTTGATAGTAGATGTGGTGAATAAGCTGACAGCATTCAATTGATTTTGAAGATACTGAGAACGATAGTTTTGAGAATATGGTTGGGATCGCAAATATGAGCCAGATGCTGAGGGAAAATAGCTATGGTGATGATACCAATGCTGGTTCAAATTGAACCCTTTCAAGTTTCAAAAGGTAACAAAATATGCTTTATTTTATTATTTTGTAATTGTTATTAAAATATCAGGAGAATTTTACAGTAGAGATCCATCCGCGTCGCGGGTCGCTAAAGATCCAAATATGTAATAAAGAAAATTAATCAAAAGGTGCTTCAGATGCTTCTTTTTTCCAGCTGCCCTAAACCGCATGCACAGGTTTGTGGGATCATTTTTGAGTAATTTTACTGACAAGATTAACACTGCTGAATACATTTGCTGTTAGAGATCTGCCAAGCTAAAAACATTCATCAACTGCTTTTAGTCTTATTTATCATGTATCTGATCCATACAGTGGGTCTTAAACACCTGAAGTCCTCACCTGGCTTAATTTGGCCGCATAGCACAATGGCATTCATGCATTACATGCTTTTTTCAGTCGTCGTGTATCCTAAAATGTGTATAAAACAAGCACACATATTAACACTGAGAAATGCTGGCATGAATCCTGGAAAGATCATTTCTCATTAAATTATGAAATGGTTTAGGAAGGCAGGAGCCTAGCTGACTTCATCCTGGATCCAGCCCACATGGGTTTAAAATAACTGTCAGTGAATAAAGAGTAAAGAATAATGTTGTTATTTTCAAGCCACTCCAATGTTACGGTCATAATGAATCATCAGCTGTGTGTCATTCAAAAGTGTTAGTATGAAAAGACACAAATGATATTAATTCAACGAAAACTGGGGAATCTTTTTGCTTAGTGTTTTTAATTTGTCATGAACAGATACCAACTATGTAGTGTAATGAACTGTGAGAAATAATTCAATCAGCAACCACTCAAATTAGCATCCGACATCTCAGCTGCGGCTGTCGCTCATCTCCAGCTTTGGATCATAACAAAACAGGAGCACTTTATAACAAATACTTGGTCAAACTTTCCCTTTTTTTCTTCACCTTGAGAACACATTTTCGCCCTAACACTGAATGCACAACTTGATTGAGAACTCAGGGTTGTATTGTATGTGCTGAATTTAAAGATCTAGATTTAAAGTTTAAAGATCACAATGGCCCATTGTGTGGGGCAAAACCATGGTTGCATCAAATTCTATAGGTGGTCCAAAGCATTATTCTATTGGGGTTTTCAAACAAGAGATTATGTGTAAAAACACACTTAGACTGTGTGAGGAATATATTGATTATTTAGTTATTTTGTTTAGTCTTCAAAGCAAAGAATTTCTGTTTCAAATATGAATGTAGTAATATTTACATTTACATTTACATTTAGTCATTTAGCAGACGCTTAGGAGAGATTGCTTGGAGGAGGTGTGAGGGGATTGGGTCTAGAGGGCATGTTGTAGGATGGCTGGAGAGCAGAAGTTTTGATACTTCTGCCTCAGTGAGGGGACAGAAGGAGAAGATGGGAGTTTTTGCAGTGGGTGTGGTTAGTAATATAAACATAAATATACTATGATATATTTTAATATATTAAAATGGCATATTAGCATATGTTAAGTGTATTAATATTTTGTGATTTTTATATTAATATTATAGATTATTTGATGTATTTTATGATATTGTGATATTTTATGATATTATGTTATTTATTATTTTAGTAAAATATAGTAAAATATGAATATATATATAAAGAATACAAAGAAGTTTCCAAACTAAACAATTGGCTTTTTAGGCAAAGTATAAAAATATTAGTATATCAACAAACAAATTGTAATGTATTAATTTAGATATTAATATTATATTCAAAATATTTTAATCTATTAATATACAGTATTATTGTTGACATGTATTTCTATTTATATATTAATGACTAATATGTTACTATCATAAATACAATGTGTTGTTTCCAAAATAAATAATTGGCTTTATAGCACATTATTAAAATAATATCTGGAAAATATTTTCTTTGTACTTGTGTAATTGCTGCTTTGTAAGTGTTTTCCCCAAGCCCACTGTTTAAATCTTAAAGCTTTTTATAAAGCACTTAAAGCGTTTTTTTGTTTTTTTTTCAGTTTGATTCAAATGTATTTATATAACAGTTTTCACAATAAATATAGTTCCAAAATTGTTTTACAGAGAACATTACAAACTCTAGTTTGCAGCCAAAAGCAAAAGATACAACACAAACACAAATGATTTTTTTCACGTGTTGCAATATTCAAAAAACAAAAATAATTACAATCTTTAGAAAGCAGAATTAAACTGTACATATTAGACTCTGTAAATGATTTGTTATTATCTAAAGGTTAAGCATATTTAAAATTAAATATGTTTGAAAAACCCCTGTGTTAAAACATAGACAAACCTAACCCTAAACCCACAACATGCACACATTATAAATGTTCTGTTTTTTTGTTACTTTAAAAAGGCATTCAGTGTATTGGGAACAAGGTCTATAGTTAATACACTATAATGGCAAATAATTAAGGCATTTTTGGTGAATAGTATGTGATTTTCATTTCCAGCTAGATGAATAACAGAATAATAGCAAAGGCAATATAGTTTGCACATGCTTATTCTTATAGACCAACTTGAGACTTTTTAAAAATACAGTCATGCAAGTATAATGGGATTTTGCATTATTTTTCAACATTGAACAGTATCTACTTTGCACTTTGTGTCCCAGAACTCCCTATAAGTGTTAATAAACATATGATCTTGTGATTAAATTTGCCATCCTGATGTTCATGAAAGCACCCCTGAATATATGTATAGGCCTGAGTCTAGAGCTCTTAAACTGATTTGTTCGCTGGCTGATTCCAGCGAGAACAACTAGAAATTAATAAATGTATTGAACACAGAAAGATGAAATTCCAGCCATACGTTTCTCAAAGGGCTGGGATGAATATTCAAGGCTTGACTCAGAGGTCAGCCTATGGAGTGATGATCTACATACAAAACTTCATTGATCCAACAATCTCAGTGATCTAATATTCAGTATGATGCTCTGTCCAATGCAATGTGGATTGTATCGTTTATGTAAATGTCCTATGTTGAGCTGTGTAACTTATGGTTTCGCCATAATGAGTGACGTAAACATTTACATTCTAAATGGGAACCCAGTTACTGTACTGTTTAAGGACCAGAATATCTTAGAGACTTGAAGATGGGCTCTTTTTAGTGAGCAAATAAGCAACACTATGTGGAAACATCCTAGCAGCCACTCCACACCATATTACTTGTCCATGTGTTGTCCTTCAGACCTTGATAATCATATTTCTGAAGTGCTTGTGGTGCTTTTTTCATAAAATAACAATTTAAAAACCATCTATCCATAAGCTCTTGCGCAATCCTTTTGCCCATTATGGTAATGATCTGAAATCTGTAGAGAATCCTGTGGGTGTAAACTAAAACATTCACAGCCGCTGCCTTCTGGTGGTTTCATCATCATGTCAATACTGTGTGCTCTGTGTTTTAGCGATCTTCTTCTCATAAGACAACCCCACTACACACTGACATGATTAATATCTGGGGGTGCTTCTAATAAAAGTGGGTTGTAAGTTCGTGTTGCAAAATGAGACATTTTTGTGCTCTTTTGTGACATTTTTCTTGCAGTTCTTGTTGTTACCTGGATGAACCACAGCTGGGGTTTTTTTTGGT
>NW_015557134.1:2073559-2073858 GCF_001515605.1 Sinocyclocheilus anshuiensis | reverse complement strand
CCCATAGCGACCCCTAGAGGACGCAGTTTGAAGTTCCCATGAAAGGGAACCATGCATTAAGAGCCTGAAGGTGAAAACTTTTTGAATTTGAAGTTGAGGGTAAATTGAACTTATTTAGTCTTCTGGGAAACATGTAAGTATCTTCTGTAGCTTCTGAAGGGCAGCACTGAATGTTAAGATATTTAGGCAAAAAAATAAAAATGTACACATCTTCATTCTGTTCAAAAGTTTTCACCCCTGGCTCTTAATGCATGGTTTTTCCTTCTGGAGCATCAGTGAGCGTTTGAACCTTCTGTAAT
>NW_015557134.1:2051824-2073328 GCF_001515605.1 Sinocyclocheilus anshuiensis | reverse complement strand
ATGTAACCATGGTTCCCTGAGTAGGGAACGAGACACTGCGTCCTCTAGGTTTCTTGCCATGCTGCGGACGCAAGCGTCAGACGAAGAAGTGAATGATGTGTGCTCCCAGCGCCTATTTATACTATAGTCGCACCAGTAGTGACGTCATGGCTGTCGCCGGCCAACGAGTTGGTGTTTTTTCAATGTATGCTTCAGACACAGGTCACGACGAGGCGTTCCCCATAGCGACCCCTAGAGGACGTAGTGTCTCGTTCCCTACTCAGGGAACCATGGTTACATAAGTAACCTGAGACGTTTTTCCTTCTGGAGCGTCAATGACCGTTTGAACCTTTTTGTAATAGTTGCGTATGAGTCCCTCAGTTGTCCTCAGTGTGAAAAGATGGATCTCAAAATCATACAGTCATTGTTGGAATGGGTTCAAATAAGCAAAATATGCTGGAAAACCAAAGAAATTTGGAGACCTGAAGGTTTTTTTCTGAAGAACAGCAGGCAGTTTAACAGTTCAGGACAAACAAGGGTCTCATGAACAACAATCACCCAAAAATCACCAGTGGTTCATCCAGGTAACAACACAGTATGAATGGGGTGAAATATATACAGGTCAGTACTAAATAAAAAATAACATGCATTTTGTATGATCCCTCTTACTTTGGTAAAATAATTAACATTTTGCAGATATTGTAAAGTGTGTGTAAAAATTAGCATTTTATCATTTTCTTTCTTTCTATCTATCTGTCTATCTGTCTATCTGTCTGTCTGTCTACTGTATCTATCTATCATTTTAATAATAGCATTCCTCAATTGGACTCACTGTGTTTTGGATGAAGGAAGAAGTTTAAAATAACAAACAACAAATAATATAATGTTTAAAACTTGCTCCCTGCACAGTACAGTCACTGTCGTTGCACAAATTGTCAAATAGATCATCTTTTTTTCTACAAAGACAAATTCATCATTCATTGCTCTTTTATATGTAAACCTAGTTGCCGTGGGTTGTAATGTGAGCAATTCATTATCGTAAACAATAGAATGTGGCTTTTTTCCCTATTGGGATACAGTAACAAATTAAGCATTTGTTTTTTCAGCAATACTTATAAATTATAAATGATCCAAGTGCAACAAACAGTAGTAGCATGTGCTGAATGTTCACCGCGTGCCTATAATGTATTTCTAGGGACTCTCAATGGACCTCCATTCACCTGTGAGTGCACTGGGGACAAAAACCATCACGTAACAGCAGTTATGCCATTTATTAGACATTATTTTTGGACTTGCTGCCTGTGAATGTGAGCGGCACTGTATATGAAAATATCAAAAGGCCTGTCGCGGTCCTCTGCAAAGTGGCTCTCAAACGAAGAGGTCGGGATCTCTGAGAAAGAAGCCTCTAGGGGTGTCTCTGATGGCAAACAGTGTCTGTTCCATAGTCATTAAAGTAAAAGAGCGCTTCTACCGGTAATGTTAAGCAGAGCCCGCAGGAGAATAGTCTCACATTCTGGTTTGCTGAACGCTGTGAGGACACCCTCTGATAACCCCCAGCATGTTATCTATAAACAGTGTTTATCCAAGTGTCAGCAAGACAAGGAATCAAGATGCAGGTATCCTTTTTCCTGTCATCCATTATCTGGCTGCCAGGCATTGTCAAAAGCTGAGAAATCAATTAGTATGGAGCATCTTGACAGCCGACTCCACTGGCCCTCATGATTGCCCTGCTGATAGGAGGAGACAAAGTGTAAGTAATGAAGATGGCCACCCACGACCTTTCCGTGCCTGAGAATATCTCTGTTTGCGGTCCACCAGAGATCCTGGATCATGGACTGGCTTTAGAATCAAAACCAACCAACTTAAAGGATTAGATCACTTCCAGAATAAAAAATTCCTGATAATTTACTCACCCCCATGCCATACAAGTTGCTCATGTCTTTCTTTCTTCAGTTGAAAAGAAATGAAGGTTTTTGAAGGTCCAAATTGCAGTTTCAATGCAGCTTCAAAGGGCTCCACACGATCCCAGCCGAGGAATAAGGGTCTTATCTAGCCAAACGATCGGTAACCTGTCAAAAAAAAAAAAAAGTACGTACTTTTTAACATCAAACATCAAATTTAACATTTAACATCAAATCCTTTAACTACATTTATTTAAATGCCACTGTTCGCTGCTGTTTTTCAACAAAAGTTACATAATTTTTTACTAATCTAGTTTTTTTAGTGTAAATGTATTGGTTTAAAGATTAATATAATTTAATTAAATATATACTGATACAATGTAAAAAGAAATGGGTTAATTTTATAAATTAATAAAATATGTAATTTAATGTACATTTATTTATCAGTCTCTGAGTATACAGCACTTCTAATATTAGAAACGTTTTTTTTAAATGGTAAAGTTCAGGACCAGTAACATTTTCTTTTTTTCTTCTTTTTTTTTTTTAAAGAAATAAATACTTTTATTCAGAAAGAACACATTAAATTGGTCAAAATAAATTATGTTCCTTTGAAATTTCTATTTCAGAGAATCCTAAAAAAAAAGGTATTACTGTTTCTGCAAAAATATGAAGCAGCACAACGGTTTTCAACATTGGTAAGAAGAAGAAACGTGTGTATATATATATATATACTGTATATATACTGTATATATATATATACTGTATATAACATTTTATTTATTTTTTATTTTTATTTTTTTACATTTGACCAAATAAATGCAGCCTTGGCATAAGAGAGCAAAGGACATTTCTTTCAGGGGAAAAAAAAAAAAACCTTACTGAGCCCAAACTTTTAAACTAGTGTACTTCTAATATATAGACAATCCAAGTAACACATTGAATTAAACATGTTAAACAAATTTTGCAAGTAGAAAGACTGCAATAATATTTTCTTGTAAAACACACTCAAGTAATTATTCTTTTATTTACAACTTTGGAAAAAAATTACAGTGTGCATAACATATAGGATAATATGCATCTAAAACCACACTGCCTCATTAACTAGCTACTTATTGTTAGTAGCTTAAAGTACAACACTACAGCTTGACTAGTTTAACTATAGCTTGTAAAGTAAATTGCCCAGCTAACTATTTTATTTCAATAATATGCCGTATTATATATGCTACAGAATATCCATCAAGAAAAAAATGTAGGGTGGGACTTCATTTTATCCATTGGAATAAACTGAATCATAAATAGTGGATGTTACTGTATACATACTGAAGATGGTTGAGTGGGAGGACTGACATTTCGATAAAAGGTTACTAAGACAAAACATTTCTTTTTTATTTGAAACAACATACTCTGATGAATTATGCACAATAAGACCACAAACATGCATTAAGGAGGTTAACAGAGTCATTTCGATGTCATGTTGACAATCAGAAAGGCTGCTTGAATCTCACAGGACACGTGCAGGTAGTGTTCAGACACGTGAAGAGCGGCTCCTTATAGTTAATGTCTTTATTACATATGCCGTCTGCTAAGATCCATATCTGTAATTACGTCCTTTTGCCAGATGAAGGGTCGAGCCCCAGTGCTGTTACTCTTTGTGCACCTGCCGTGACTTTAGAGATGATACACGGCTCTGAAGTCACGTGTGTACAGTAGATCACTGCGGCAGGTCCCTGGGGTATTAATGTAATAGCTGAGAGTGCAGACAGCGTGTGTTTCTTAGTCTTTGTAAGCACACAATCTCAGCGTGATGTGCTTTTTAAATTCCTCCTCCAGCTTCATGTCTAGCTTTGCTGTTGCCTTTTAATAAGCTCAAACTCAAGGACAAGCTCTATATAACTTTATATTGTTGGCACCAAACAAAAATGGCCAGTACGGTTTATTGTGTTTTTAATTAATCACACTGATTTTATCATATAACATTCCTCTGTTTTTGATTGTGATAAATTTGTGTAATTTGTTGTTTGCAAATATTGTCAGAGCAAGAACTGAGAGGCTTAAAAAAAACAAAAACACGCTTACCTTTTCCTATAGTTGTGTTATATGTGTGTTTTATGTGAAGCTACATATATGTGGATGACCCTGAGTTTGTCTCAACCTCTTCTGAATACTGTGAAATGTACAAGAATAATATAATAGCAATAATGTATCTGACAACTGAAGAGTTCAGATGCAAAAGCCTCTAAGTGCCTTCTGAAAATTTAATCTAAAATTAGTTTTTTTATCAGGCTCCTATATTTGTGTTCAGTTATTTCACTATAATGGCATAGAAAAGGACCTATATATTGCCATTAAGTAAAATAACATAGGAGCCTGATAAAAATATTAATTTTAGAAGGAAATTTCAGATGGCACTTAGAGGCTTTTGCATCTAAACTCTTCAATTACTCTTTATGTTTTTAATATAGAGTGGTTTGTTTACTTCAATAAAGTTAGATTTCTTAAGGATCATGTGACACTGAAGACTGGAGTAATGATGCTGAAAATTCAGCTTTGTATCGCAGGAATAAATTACGCTTTACAATATATTAAAATAGAAAGCAGTTATTTTAAATTGTGATAATATTTGACAATTACTATTTTTACTGTATTTTTAAATCAAATAAATGCAGCCTTGGTGAGCATAGAAGACTTCTTTTAAAAACATTATGAACTTGCTGAACTCAAGCTTTTGAACAGTAGTGTGAGTGATCTCATTAAAAGTGGACAGATACATTAGGATTAATATAGATGTCCTCTTTAAAAATCTTCTACTATTCTACTTCGTCACTATTTCTTTCAGCTTCTTAACTAGTGATTGTAAAGCACAAAGTGGCTGAACCAAACTTAATAAAATCACTGCTAAGACTAATTTGCTCTTTTAAACATTTATAGATGATAGATTCAAATGCCAAATGGGTTCATTCAGCTCAGACCTTGCAGAAGCGACACCAGTCTGAGGCCATAACCCATCCCTTTAGAAAATGCAAAAAATATTTTATCTCAATGATAGGAATAGAGTAGAAAGATTTTTCATCTGTATCTGGAAGGAAAGGGGCCTGTAATGTGCCTGACTTAACGTCTAACCAATATGACTTTGTGTAATGTGAGATAAGTGGTAGAAAATGTGTGTTGAAGTAATGTGATTCATGACTAATTTACAGCATGTAGGGTTCTAAACTTTCTAAACAATTCATTTCCACTATTGTTCCATGACTCTTTCATGATTTTATAGTTGCCTGTGATAACTAGCTGAATATTTTTCCAAAGCATGTTTTGAGAATTTATGAATTCTCATTACTTTTCCAAGTCTGGAAATCACACTTTTGAAATTCCCTGACACCTTCAGGCTCCATGGAATCATAATACATTACAACATATAAAATACAATATAAATCAATAAATAGACACCTAATTGGCTACATAAATGTAAACATGCTGAAATGGACCAATGGCATTATCTAAGTACCTTTAAAAGAAACAAAAAAGCAAAAACAAAACAAATCTCCATAAAAACACTTTATGCATTATACTGTATATTCCCCTGTAGTTTGTCAGAAAAATAGAGAAAAAATGTTGCACAGGCTGTTTTACATACAATATTAATCAAAAGCAAGAAGCTAAACAAATTCTGTGATGCCCATTGAATGTCTTGATGTTTAATAGTGACTCTTTAATAATGAATGCTGTTCTAAATTATTTACTTTTTTGTCTTAGCAGAACGCTTACAGCATGGTGTACAATGTTTGTGTTTGACAGCTACGTTTGCTTTAATTGGCCAGACCGGTTCCAAATTGTTGACCAAAAAAAAACAAAAAAACATTTCAACTGCAAAAGTTTCAGAGAACAGAAATCGACCAACTTTAAAACGTCCAAAACAGCAGCTATTAGGAATCCCAAGCTCTTTCCTTGTTCAAAAGCACAAGTTAATAAAAAAAATCATGTGCTTGATACCACCACAAAACAACTGTTAAATGGGTTTCCATGTTTGTTAGAAGTCAGGTTTTCTTTTGATATAAATAGCTCTGACTTGTGTCCTTTGGAAGGTCACATGCTGGCCTCTCCTGCTTTCCATATTAATGCATTCACCTTTAATCGAACAGACCCATAAGTACAGCTCACTCCAGAGAAGAACCTGCTGGAAGACGGCATTAGTGATTAAGTCTTTGACAGGTGACTATTAGGCTGTGTGTTGACTCTTTGCTCTCTTTGGATTTGTTTTCCATCCTTATATCTCTTCTACTATTATTTGATTAGCATCCGAGTTATTGTGCTCACAGTGTGGTGTAGTGGGTGTTATGTTTGGTTGATCAATACATACAAGACAGCGACAGAGCAATGCAATTAATGTCTTCCCTGCTTTTTCAGCAAGCTGTTGAGAGCTGTAAATATCCTGCTTTTTCCATTGCCAAGTTTAGTTACCCTTCACCGCCCGTGATAATTTGTGCATGAGCTTGTAGCATGTGCATGTTTGTAAGTCTAGGTGTCTGTGCTTGAACCTATGTTCTTAGAAAATGCATAGTGCAGAGTATATACTGTTATGCAGTACATATGTTGAATTATATTTTCTATAACAGTTATTTCAAATTTGATTGGCTGAGTGGCATTCCAAGAGTACTGATATAAGATTGCATCACTCTGTTCTTTGTTTGCGGTTTCCAGTCTGTGCATTAGCGGTGACATTTATGACTGTTGAGTGAGTCATTGAATTATTCACTCAATCAGACTGATTCCTTTATCAGTGTCATAACTGTTTTTGTTGCCACATGTTAACAACACGTGTTGGGTGTTCTTGTAGGGCCCATTAGCAGTGTTGGGGGTGGGTCGCCGTGATTTTGCCAAGTAAGACATGTTCCTGGATCAACATCTTTTGTTGATCCTGGATCAACATTACTGTACAAAAATATAGACTTAACCCAATCCCTACCCATAAACCTAACCCTACCCATAATTTATTCCTAAAATCAGTGGGAAATGATAGCTGATTAACAAGGGTGTAGAAGCACCTAACCCTGATCGTAAGCCTAAACCAGATATTTCCTGAAAAGTTATCTCTTACGGCTGGTCTATGTGGTAATACAGTACATCGGGGAGGGCATCCAAATGCTCGCCTATCATTCAACGATCTCAAATATGGCTTATCATCTGAAATATGTAAGTAGCAGCAAGTTTACATGGCCGCTCAATCTAATATTATCCTAGAGAAATGTGTGCTGTTCAAGTGTCTGTGTGGAGTGTGTAAACTGAACAGTTTGGAGTGTCATGCAGTGAGCAGAATGACCGGTGCGGTCATTTGCTATTAAATACTCCGTCATTTTTGGTCATTCAGATAAGATTAATACATCTTTCAAATCTGTAAAGACTCTAAAGAGGTCTCTGTGAACTTGAGCGCGAAACTCTGTGTAGACCTATAGCCTACTTTCCTTACAGATATGAAAACATTTAGAGAGAGCGACATATCTACTTTCAAATGAACCATTTCAAATGGAAAACAAATAGGCCTATTCTCAGATTATGTAATCCATATGAAACATGCATACAGGTGCGTCCACTACTGCGGAGATGACGAGTCTGTGTCGCCAACTTCATCTCTTAATCCGAAAACAAAGAAAGCACTAGTTTATCAAATTATTAAAATGTTAAAGCATTCTCCTTACTGTTTTTCCCTGACAAATTCATAATCTTAGTTTCTGCCGTTGCGCTGTGGCAAGCTTTATGCGTGTACTTGAGCGCTTATAAGGCTATGTAGGCAATTAAAGGCTCATTATAATGATTTAAATGGTTTATTAATAAACGTTTGATTAGTCGACTAATGCTTCAAATGAACGACTACTAGTCGACCAGAAAAATCCTTAGTCAAGGGCAGCCCTAAACACAAGTTATGTAATCAGATTACTTTTTCAAGTAACTAGGAAAGTAACACATTACTTTTAATTTTACAAGTAAATATCTGAGTTACTCTTTCAAATAAGTAATGCAAGTTACTTTGTTTTCCCATTTATTCACTGCACCTATCCTGTTCCCATGTTTAGAGAAATTGGGAGTGAGGTGCAGAGGCAGACGCACTTCCTTCAGCCTGAGGCTTATTCATTTAATTTTGGTGTAAAAGGGCCTTTACAGTTGTCAAAAATACAACTTTTGGGTTTTCTGTTAATAAAAATAAATAAACAAGCCCAGATCAGGTGACAAAAAGTAACACAAATAATGCATTACTTTCCATGAAAAGTAACCGAGTAACTCGATTAGATACTTTTTATGGAGTAACGTAATATTGTAATATTGTAATGTATTACTATTAAAAGTAACTTTTCCCAACACTGCCCATGGGCAATGAAAATACTAGAAATATTGATACAGATATCTCAATTCTGTTTGATTCCAGGTCACAATATGTCTTGGTTCAGATTACGATTACGATTTATTTTGGCTATAACGTCCATTTTGCTTACATATGAACCAATTTTTTTTGTAACTGCTAATGGTGTAATTATACAGGGTGGTGTTGATACTTATTCAAGAAACTCGTCTGTTTGAACGGGAAACGTAAGTAGCAACAGATATTCGCTTCCAGATATTTGCTGTGGAATATCCAAGTGTAACGTATTACTGTAAAAGGAAAAATGCAGGACGCGACTTGGTTCTATTATTGTTGATTGGATTTTAAGATGTGGGCATGGCATTCAAAAATAAAGGCAGATAAACGCAAGATTGCAGAGGTAGGGTTTAAGCAGACAAAATGATTGGATACATTTTGCATATGTCACCAGAGAGACATCTGTCTGTTCGGAGAAAGACTGGGTGAATATTAATTTCATGAAGACTTTAAAAGATCCAGCTCCTTAGGGTAATTTGTTTCAAGAATTAGACTGTTTGTCACAATGTATGTTTTTGATTCATGCTGCATTTTATTTTTATTCTGAAAAAAACTCATAATCATCATTTGTTCAGTCATTTGTTCATAAATCTATCTGACTAACATTGTCTGTTTTTAATTAACTAAAAAAAGAACCAGTTATAGTGATTTGTCACGGGAATCGGGCTACACTGGTCGTGCTATGTTTTTGATTCAGTAAAATGAATCAATAAAATTATTTTTCAAAGCCGTAATTACAGATTATTGGAGTGTTTTACAAGAAAATACTAGTTTAATCTTTCTTCTTCAAAATTGTAAATTTAATTCAATGCACTATGTAATTCTAAGTGTCAGAGAGGAGGTGGAAATATTAACAAAAACGAATAAAATACAATGTAAGATATGATTCACTCTCAGAAAAAAAGGTACAAAAGTTGTCACTGGGTCGGTATCTTTTCAAAAGGTACAAATATGCACCTTTAAGGTACCAATATGCACCGTTTAGAGCTAAATGAGGTACAGAGTTGTACCTTTCGAAAAGTACCGCTTCAGTGATAACTTTTGTACCTTTTTTCTTTTTTTCTGAGAGAGTTTAATATATGAAAACTTGACTTTCACTTGTGATGAGTTGTTGAGCCTGGTAAAACAACAGATTCCCTCCAGATAGAAGACTATTAAAGGCAATCAATAGAAAGACAACTCAGCCCGACCCATGTTAAAGTTCTAAATCACTCAAATGGAGCAGGCAGAAATGACCAGTTATGAGAGATTTCCTTTATTAATCTTAAAATGTCACATGCTTATTGAAGATATTCCCAAGGGAATGCATTTCATTTTTATTTTTATTTTTTTCAAAACAAAGAAAATCACACAAGGCTAGAAATTGTTGTGAAGCTCAGCATGTTATTTAATTTGTGAACTTCAATCCAGAATGCCTGTTATGACATCTCATAATCATGAAATATTTATGACGCCCTGGGAGAGATATTGAGAGCCATGTAATTGGCTTACATCAGCATAGCAGAAGCTCTTGGTCTTGTTTCAAGACAAATGGGTGACAGTTGGTTTCCTGTCTGGGCTCAGTTGTTTTTTTTACCACTGATTATCACATCCCTCATTCACTCTCTCTACTTACTCAAAAGGCAATATGCTTTTTATAAATCTGCAACTACTATATATGAGAAGGATTTTTCATTTTGGAGTGATCTGTTAGTTTAACCATTCACCAGTTATACAGTAAATGACTCAAATATTTAAGAAACTCTCATTACAAGTCTTTCTGTTCATTTAAAGTCTTGCTAATTTCCTAAATTTGTCAGTGGTTTAGTTAATAAATAAACATCTTTCTACACAGCATCCAAAACAATGATGAATTAAGATATGCTGCTAGCAGTGACCTTGTTTTGCCGTCGTCCATCCTTACATTGCCATCGGCTACTGCCAGTTTGTGCCTAACTACTTGCACTGCTTAAACTGGATAATCCCCTGCTAAAATATATTCCATTGCTTTAAATTATCTGCATGTCTTCAATGCGGCAAGAGATCAAATATAGCCATAGCATTCTTAATCCACTCATATCACGACTGCCAATGTGCAAGTTCCAAGAATTTGTTTTTTCATTCTGAAAATCTTGTATAAGACAGCCAAGATAGAACTGAGTTAGGGAAAAAAATAATAGAAGAGAAAAATAGCTGTTCTCTAGCGAAAGAAGCACATCATATTGTGTTTTTCACTTGTGGATAATCTGCCAGAAACAGTTTGAACGCACCTTGTTAACAGAGCTTGTGACAAAATAATTGACTTATGGAGCATAAAATTAGATGGATTCACAGGTAAAGACCGGAAGAAAACTCATCAACATGCACTCATTTCATGTTCCCAAACCAGCTCCAAGTCATTTACATTTATCCACAAGGATGGCTAGAAAAAAAACCCATGACATTCCTATTAAAAGTAAATGAAGTTGGTATTTCTTAGTGGCTTTTAACTATTTGCTTTGCTTTGAAACATACACTTAAAAATAAAGGTGCTTTAAAAGGTTATTTACAGCAATGCCATAGAAGAACCATTTTTGGTTCCACAAAGAACCATTCAGTCAAAGGTTTTTTAAAGAACCATCTCTTTCGTACCTTTTTATAATCTGAAGAACCTTCTTTCTCCACAAAGAACCTTTCATGAAACAGAAAGGTTCTTCAGATGTTAAAGGTTCTTTATGGAACCATTTAGACAAAAAGGTTCTTCTATGGCATCGTGAAGCACCTTTATTTTTAAGAGTGTATATAGAAGTCAGGTCAGGCAGAGCACAAGAATAGCTTGGAACAAACCTGTTTTTCAACCAGAAGACGAATCAGAATAATTGGTTTATACAGATTACTTGAGTGTTTTCTTAGTTCAGCTGCTGGTCTCTCTATTTTTTAGTGCTTTTGTGCTCATACTAATCAAGACCTGGAGAAATGCTTGTGTCAAAGAACATCAAAGAAAAAAAAAAGGATCTGAACATAAAAGCATTTCTACTTCACATTGATGGCCTGACCATACGACCATTATCCTGCTTATTATGGAGTTTTAGTAAATGGAAAGGCATTCAATATTGATTTGAGATTAAATTATTTGAAGATGTGTGACCAAAAGGCTTCCAGATCAAGGTTGCCATTGTCATATATAGTTATACAAACAAATAAATAAATACAAATATTGATGCTGAATTCCACGATTGAGTCAGAATCAAATATTCAGGAGCTGTCTTATTCAAGCAAGACATATTTTTTCATATGAGGTTCAGGTAGAAATAGCTCTGTGAAGTCGTTGTTGGTGACCATACCTTTAATGGTATACACTGGATCTCTCTTGCTATTGTATAGTGATTAACAGGGTGTCATTTATATTCATCAACAGTCTTGGTTGGTAGGGGGGTGTTTACCGCAGCAGGTTTGCCTCCGGGTCACCTTTATTATGACTGTAGAGGACCTGAGGGCGGGAGCGCACAATCATCACGGTCTGTGATATTTCTCAGGGACCGAGCAGCTCTGAGACTCTCTACTGCGGCGGCGAGCACGGCTTTCCTCTCACGCAAAGCCCTTAAGACTCAGTGTTGTTTTTTTCTTTATTTTTTTCTTTGCTTACCTCTGGTCGATAAACTCCGCATGATCTAAACATTATTGTTCCAATTATGCGACCCAGAACAACTTTTGCCCTCATCTTCAGTCAGTTGCTTGCTGCGTAGCGATAATTCATTCATATTCCGTTTGAACGACGGATGGCGATCATGTTCATTGCTGTTGGATGTACACTGGTTTGCCGTGTTGTTGGATTAAACGGGGGACTCAGCACGTTCTAAAGTGTTTTGCGAGATGGAGTCGGATTGATAATGATTTTAGTTGGGCTGTAATACTGCTCGTACTAAAGGTAAAAGTCTTCGTTGGAGAGGATCCTGAGAGACTGAGTATCTGTGCAGTAACCGCAGGGATTAAACGCGAGTGGAATCAAAAGCGCGCGGCTGATATGGGTGAGTACCTGGCATCCTGGGATAAAGTTTATAGTATTGATGAGGATTCATTAATTTTATATTTCAAATCGATGTAATATCATTTGCAGATTAAAAACATTAATCGGTCCATTTGTGTAAAATGAAAGAGGGCTATAAAATGCACTCTTAAATCTTAACATACAAAATTAGAAATACAAAATTTTCTTCTGTATTTGTTAGACAGGTATTATTCATGGGAATATGAAAATCACCTCAGGCTCAGGTATTATAGCCTAGCGTCGCATTTCAAATAAATGTTGGCTTGTCTGTCAAAATGGTTGGCCTTTATTGTCATTTCAATGTACGAATTGATGGGAAGTTCGATTTTATCGAATCGGTTATTTTGAACAAATCATTTCAAAGAAGCGGTTCGAAAAACTGCGTTTTACGTAAGCACGTGGTCTCCGACAGTGTGGTACAGATAAATCTCTTTTTATGCACATATTGCTTTTTATTACTGTTCTTCCGATTGTGTTTTTGTTAATATGTGTATTTATTTTTATGTCTTGTCCCAGTTTAGCTTGCAGCAAAAAAAGACCCTAAATAAAATTAGCATTAAACTGTACTAAAATTTGTCTCCTATGAAAAATGTAGCATGTTTTAATAAAAATACTATTTGAACTCACTTATAAAACGGCTCTTGAGAATCAGCTCACTCGGTTACCCACTCGGTTCCCTCTCAATTCACTTGCTGAGCTCTTTTTTAAAATGATTGTTATTATTATTGTTTGTTGTTATTATTATTATTATTATTTTCTTGGTGAGCCGTTAACTGGATCACTGGGAGTCGGATAGTCTGAAAGATCCGATGTGACTAATGCTCTTACTGATTCATTTCGTGGTCCAGACCGATTTTGTCAACTGTTTAAACGGTTCATTAAAAGATCCGACTATGAAAACGATTTGTTCACGAATCTGACATATAATGTGTTGTTGACAGATGACGAAATGTAGGTAATGAAGCAAACAGAAGAAGAAGAAAAAAAAATAAATAAATAAATAAAAAAATAAAAAAAAATATATATATATATAATAGCCTAGGCCTAAGCTCACCACCACCTTTCCTTTTTAAATAGAATAAGAAATGTCCTAAATGTGTTTAATAGTTCAGTGGAGCATCCAGTTGCTGAGGAAGATTTTAGTCTGTTCCATTCGCTCTTCATTTTCTCTACCTTTTTTTTTGCCCTCAAAACAATGAAATCAATGTGATATCTTAAAAACATTAATATTTCATTGATGTATATTTTAATGTAGAGTTAGATATAGATTACCTGGCAAAACACTGTTTTCACAGTGCAGCATAATTTCATATGTAGCCTACAGGGGAGAGCTGGGGCTAGTTGTCACACTTTATACACAAGTGATTATTTCTCAGGGTAAGTTTATTTCTTTAAAAGGACAAGATCTGAATAGTTGCTTTAAAGCCTGAGCTACAAAAAAAGCCAGTGAACATTTCCACTGTTATTGCCCAGAAAAAAAAAACAGACACACTGTAAAGACTCACTGACCTTTGCCCAATAGTATACATTTATAACATAAAACACATCTTGCCCTGACTTGACATTCATGAAAAATAACTTGTCCTGACTTCTCAGTTCAGCCTTTTATAGTTGAGTCCTCTGTTTATTATAGTTGACCGTTGTCTGAATCTATGTCAGCGTGGTTTTATTTATACATAATTTGATCTTCCTTGTACTGTATGACTGTATGCATATTATATAAATTAAATTGTATTATGGCTTGTAATGCTTTTACAGGGAGGGTAGTGACTCTTACATGGTTCTTCATGTTTTAAACATTCTAATTGTCTATCTAATTCAATATTGGATTCCAGAGTCCCAAACATACTAACCAAGCTAACATGATTTCACATTTATTCCTGCTGAGTAGAGATAGTAGTAGATAGTATGGGCCATGGCGGGGTCGGGATGGTGGATTGCACTTAGAAATTGCCAGTTGCCATGAAAATACTTGTCTACATGAATCAGATCCATTCTTGAGGCCATTATGTTGATCACTAGCTCTACATACATACTTCAAAAGCCTACAAGGAAGGCTTATATTAAAATTACAGTGCTTTATCACTTTATTATACTGAAAATGACCATTTAATATGTCAGCCCATGCATTCCGAGAAGATCCAAGGATTTAAATCCAACTGTAGACTAAAGATCTCTTTTCTAACATAAGAAAAATGTTTAGGTATGTAAATTGACTCGCATTCGCACTTTGCTTTCATTACACAGACCTTGTTCCTTTCATAGCTGGTATTTCTAGCTTGATGTGGTTTTCAATGAAGGCACAAATATTTTAATTTCACTTGATTATATCATCATACTCATTTAACCTTTTAATGCAATACCTTAAGGAAATATAACTGAGAAAGGGTGTTAAAACTGCTGCAAGCCTTGCAAATCTTAAAGGGACGGTTCACCTAATAATGAAAATCCTGTCATTGTTTACTCACCCTCATGAAGTTCCAAACCTGTATAAATTACTTTCTTCAGTGGAACACAAAAAAGATGCCTCATTAAAAAATGTTGTCCATACAATCAAAGTCAATGGGGTCTTGTTGTTTTGATCCCCAATGAATTTCACTATATTGACAACAATAGTGAAAACAAGAAGAAAAGATGTCATGCAAGTTTGGAATGATGACAGAATTTTCACTTTGGTTGAACCATCCCTCACAACAAAGTATACAGCTGCACAGTGAAGTTTCTCTTCTTAATATTAAGATGAAGAAAGATGACTGGTCTCTGCAGGCTTGTCTTTACAGTTATGAGCTTCTTTTTAATCTTATTGGAGCATGTTTAATTTATTTGTGAGTAATCGCCACCAAGCTTTTAGCATTTTTAATCCTGAGCACCATCGTGAAGCCTGTTACTTACTGTGTACAATTCAAATGTACAGTATATCTGTCTTATATCTCATAGCAGTGGATTAAGCTGATTTTACAACCACAGTTGTGCCGTAAATAGTGCTTTTAGCATCAATCACACTTATGTTCGGCGCTCCACGTCGTGACTGAGGCACAGTTACAGCACTCTTCAATCTCACAATTAATGTGTGTTGAATAATGTGCCTTAAGTATGCAGGAGGTCCATCATTTCAATATTGCAGCTTTGGTTTGACCGGGTGAATTATGTGCTTGAGCTGTAGTCTCGTATGGATAGAATCCAGCATCCCAGCTCTGGAGTTAGGTGAGAGTTGCTATTGCTTGTTAAATACTGGATGTATCCCATCCTGCTGAGTGATCTCTTATTTAACAACCCTAAAATTTCATTATCCTAAAACTTTTTATGATCTTGAAACTAGAGCCCGACCGATATATCGGTATCTGCCTTTTTTTTACTCCCTAATATCAGTATCGTATCGGCCCCAAAAAACCCATATCGGTCGGGCTCTGCTTGAAACACATTAAGCAGGTGCTCAACATTGTTATAGAAGAGCCACTGTGTGCTCCGTCCAAATGAAATTGGAGTCTCTCTCAAGATGTTGTTTTGGAATCTGTTCAGAAATAATTTGGGTGCAGAACACATGCATTTTTGTCTTAAAGCATATCCTGCTGTACCTTCCCTGCCATTACAAAAATGTACCATTTTATTGGATTTTCTTTATTTAGTTACAATTAACATTATATTGTCACTCACCCCTAAAACTACTTGTAGGACCAAAAAACGAATACCTCAAATAGATTAAACATTCATTCATTCAGTTTCACAGCCTGTCTTGTCCCAGTACTCAAGAATCAGTGTAATGAAAGGATCATTACTGGACTTTGACTGTTTAGTCTTTGTATGTTTGTATATTTTCTATAATTAGAACCAAATCATGCTCAAGAGGGGGATCCTATAGAGAGGCAAACAACTTGAGAAGGGCTTAAACACATTATGCAGCAGCTGTGAGTCATATTTCATCATACTTGTAATACGAGGGGAACCTTTGTAAAGAAAATTACCATTATTTTACATTCCAAGAATAGACATTTGCATTTC
This sequence comes from Sinocyclocheilus anshuiensis, assembly GCF_001515605.1. Classification (NCBI taxonomy): domain Eukaryota; kingdom Metazoa; phylum Chordata; class Actinopteri; order Cypriniformes; family Cyprinidae; genus Sinocyclocheilus; species Sinocyclocheilus anshuiensis. The sequence continues at coordinate 2,057,037 of NW_015557134.1, read as the reverse complement.
CTGTGGCCACTTTGGTCTCAAGTAAGTCATTAATATTGTATTTGCACTCAATTTTGCACTCAAAGTTCAGTGTAGAGAGATACAAGTGCAGTTCCTCCATTAAACATTTACCCAGTCTATCATACAGCTGACATGGTGCCATTTAAAATTAGTGTTGATTTGACAGCAGAGTTTGATGCAAGCAGCAGGAAGTCGGTTATAGATTTTTTTTTTAAGTATTAGTGTACTGAAACTGATATAAATAGGGAAACTTATGCGTCAAAACCATTTGATTCCATTCATTTACAAAAGTTAATGTTTCATCCAGGTTTTGCCATTATCTTGGCACTTTGGGTAATAGCCTTAGCGTCACCGTAGCATTTATATGAAATATCAGGCTTGTCACAGTGCCAAGGAATACAACAGCTGACTCTGCTGTATGTGCCAGCATCTTCCTAGCCATTTGAATAGGGGCCTGCCACAGTTGTACAATGTTTTAAATGAGTGGCTTTTAAATGAACTAACCTTGGATGAGCTATGGCGGATGGACTTTAGTTCGCTGAGTAAAAAAGTGGTGTCTGGATCGATTTTTATCTGCAGTATTACTCACAGGTGGCAGACTCGCCACCACTGTCTGCCATAGATCTCTGATTCGTTCAACACCGAATGACATTTGCAGTCAAACACTACTGTGCCGCTGCATTTGTAAGTGGCTCGTTCGTTGTTCTCTTGATTTGAGTTGTATCATAGACAGAGTCTGAGGTTTGGTTTAGGAGGGGTATTGTAAATATTTAAACTTGAGTGCCATTGATTGGCACTGCCTTGGTAGATAAGGAGGATCCCACACTAGAGAGTCACTGCAATCAGCTGGCAGTGTGTTGGTTCGAATTTCAAATGTCGCAACTGAAATATGAAAATCCTTGATACCAAATTGCTGCAAAATGTGAAATGGAGACCAAGATGATTTTTGCATTGCAACATTAAACTCAGGCTAATGTAAGCCTGCTGAAAAACCATCAAGATTGGTAAAAATGTAGTATCACAATATTAAATATATATACTGCCAGAAGTTTGGAATAGTTAAGAATTTTAAGGCTGCATTTATTTGATTTATTAATGATAATAATTGTAAAACAGTAATATTGTGAAATATTAAAATCTAAAATAACTGTTTTCTGTTTTAATATATTTTAAAATTTCATTTATTCCTGTGATGCAAAGCTGAATTTTCAGCATCCTTTCTCCAGTCTTCAGTGTCAAATGATCCTCCAGAAATTATTCTAATAGTTAAGCACCAAATTAGCATATTAGAATGATATCTGAAGGTACAATAATAAATGGTAATGATATTTCACATTAGGGGTGTAACGGTACACAAATATGACGGTTCGGATTATACCAGCACGTTTCTGAACCGTCCCAGAAGCGGCTCTCCAAGGTGTTTATACAGCGATCTGTCATGCCACATCAAAGACTGTCAAAACGCCATTTATTATTTGAATTTCCGGAGAAAAAAAAAAAACTGTATTCGTTCGGTTCACATGCGTACCGAACCGAAAGACCCGTACCGAAACGGTTCGGTACGAATACGTGTACCGTTACACCCCTATTTCACATTGTTACAGTTTTTACTTTATTTTTGATCAAATAAATGCAGCCTCTGTGAGAATAAATGACTTATTTAATTTTTTTGCAATAAATTCTTTATCAGTATTTATCTCCTTAGCATATTTTCTTTGGATTAAATCAGTGAGACTCTTCTCATTTTCTTTTTATTTATCCATAGTTGATCAGTGTCTTCATTGTTTCTGAAGCATGGCTTTTGAAGCAACTGTGCACTAAGCTTTAGTGCACACTGCACAGTTTACCCAGTTTCATATTTTGGTTAGCCTTTGACTAACGGAAAACCTTTGTGATGGCTAAATAATTACTATAAATGCAAGATTAGTCCATATAGCTCATGTTAATTGGTTAACTATTCTCATTGAATCAGACTTCTGAGTGTGCAGTTCTTGTTTTTGTTATTATTCATTAAAAGAATGGCCAATAACAGTCATCTGTCATGAATTAAACTACAATGCTGCTTGCGAGGATATCTCAGTAAAAGGACAAAGTTCTTCTTTTACTGTATTTGGCAGTACGATGTCTTTTTTTTTATCTTATTGCATTTAATTCAGCCTGGCAACTCACATTTCACAGCTTATGTAATTTATGATTTCTTTTGCTGTGGAACAAGAGAATCAGGAGAAATATGTTCTTTGCAGCCAGATGGTCTTTAGGGCATATACGAGCCGAAGATAACAGGGCCATGCTTTCGAGCCAAACCCTGACCCCTTGGGTTAATAATGTCCATTACTGTAGGAAGCACACAAACAGGTAATTCTTACACTTTTTCATTTGTACTTACAGAGTTTTTCCTGGAATTTGAAGCTGGGTATTTTAGGACTACATTAGTATTGTTCTGGCTGCAGTATGTGGACAGCTCAGTGTGTTTTTAGGGAATCATTGTGAAGGTTAATCTGTTCTTGTTTGGCTTACATGGACACCTAAGGAAACATGACCCAAACATAGTGTCACTTCACAAATGTGTGTCCTTGTAGAGAGGGGTATAATATGTGTAATGTACTACCAGTGAAGCATGAGAATTGATAATAGTCAACAAGTCATTTGGAAACACAGAGAAATGGCCCTGGGTCCTTTTTTATCTCCTCCAAAAGCCTCAGATGACAGTTAATATAGCTGGTGTGATGGCTTTCATTGCCATCCATATGTTTACTTGGAAATCTATACTGAGTCACTGCATGATAACCACAATGATATGCAATTATGAGATTGATTGCTCGGACTCTGAATAGTTTTTTTTTTCACCGCTGTGGAGAAAAACAGACCGTAAAAAGATGGCACTGTTTGAAGGTATAATGACAGTGATCTCTAGGTTTTTTTCTCCAGTCTTCCTCTGAAATTTTCTTAACAGCATCAGTGGGATTATAGTTTGCTAAAACTGATGACTCTGTCATTTGCTGTGTATGCTTAGATGGCCTCCGTCCTCCTTTTTTACAGTAGACAATGAGTTCATGGTACACACAGTGCAGATCTTCAACTGAATGCTTATACATTAAAACTTTGATAAATTTTTTTCTTCTTTGTTCTGCATATTGCTGTATTCTTTTTTCCTGGCAAAGAAAACTCCTGTTGCACTTAAAACGTATGAGATGCAAAAGATGGTAATGAAATTGTCCATTTTGCATCATCTTTTCTGGCATGGATAACACAATATGAAACACATTTCAGATAGCAGAGGTACTAGCTTCAGAGTAATTATGTTTGATGTAATGATTCAGCTCTAAATTGACTAATCAATTTCCATAGAACAGTATAAAATATGGTATTAAAGATATTGCCGGACATTAGTCACATCTTACAGTTGATTAGTGCATAGGTGATGATCACTTTAAAAAAAGCTTTAAAAATGGTTCCTAGTAAATTAATCCAAATGACTCTCTTGAGACTCCTTATGTAATTCTAGTGTAATTCAAAAGAGAGTGCCACAAGCTAAATAACAGATTTATAGTGATTATAGAGCTGTGAGCTGTAGAACTTCTAAATCCTGGGTGTTATATTACTGAATAATATATGTGCAGATGTCATGACAGCTGGATGTGTACAACATTGGTCGTTTTGAGGTCTTCCTAGAATATGAGATCATTATGAGATCTATATGATCCTATATTCATATAGAATATAAATATGAGATCTCATATTTTGAGACAGATGTCAGATGCAAGCAATTCAGATGTATAAGAGCTGTGTGTGATAATCTTGACGGGGAGTGGGAAGGTTTTATTCATGATAATGAATTAATCTATTACCTCTCAGTTTGAAGAGACAGACAAACCGCAAATCCAAATTATGCCATCAACCAATCCTGAAATAAATAGCAAACAAAGAGTCTGAAAGAAAAATGTGCTTTTTGTATTTATAAAGTGAATTAAGATATAATATATAAGTATATAATATATATATATATATATATATATATATATATATGCTGTTGTATATACTATATATGCTATAATATATAAGTATATCATATATATACTTCTTGCTGTTTAATACTGCACAATTGCAAAAGTGACAGAACTCCGTCGGAACGGAGACGTCACGTCGGTGACCGACGAATTGGGATCTCGCTTCAAGAGACCAATCTACTTCGAGTTTAACTAAACGAGCCAATGCACATTAGTTCCCTTTCAGTCAGTCACTCCGAGTCATGTCGGTGACTGACGAATTGGGATCCCTACCAAAGCGCCATGGATGCTGCCCCTTTGTGGTGTAGGCCAGGGCTCGCAACAAGAAGACCAGTCACTGTTGTCATAGTACTACCCACTCAGTGAGATTGGATAACACTGGGAAAACGTACCCGATCCACTTGGAACAGGAACGTTGTGGAAGCCCCATCCTTCCCGAAAGAGGTTTCGGAAGCAGTTACACATATGAACAACTGTTTAGGTGCATTTGGAAGATTAGTGGTGATTGTAACCCTCTTGGAAATGGCAGAAGTCTGCTGGGGAAACACGGGCTCTGAGGCTATACCGTGGACTTTACCCATATGGGATCCATTTAGGTCTCTACATATGGAACCCAGCCCTCTACTGGTTCTCAAGGATTCAGCGAGTGAGGGCCTGGAGCTGGACGTTCCGCCACGTCTGGCTGCCGAGGGGACGGAAAAGCTCGACAGGGCCTACAGTACGGACACTCTGGAGCAGTTTTAGCAAGCCAACACAAAACCAGGGCCTCTCAGTGCCACTACCCATTTGAGGTGAAACAGACAAAGAGCTGGTCTGAGGTCCTAAAGCTTTGTGTCCGGTTTCTGTAGCATCTCAAGTCTCGGATGGGACAAAGCAAAGCTAGGGCTGGGTCTGCCTCTTCCGGGGGCAGCGCTTGCAGGCTCACCACATATTGTTTTTTTGACAGCCGATGACAGTGCCGATATCTTGGAAAGCAGGGTGGCCAATGGCCGATATAATTTTATTTGGAGGGAGACAGCCTTTGCTCCAACCCTTGCTGCAAAAAGGAAAGCACGACCCTGATCAGGAATCTTCAGGGGTCTTCTCATTGAGAAGAACCCCACTCGACGAACAGGTTCCACTTCAAGGTGTAAGCGTGTCTCGTAGACGGTGCTCTCGCCGAAGTGATGGTGTCAACTACCTCTTGGGGTAGGTCACCTAGAACCT
>NW_015557134.1:2036263-2051268 GCF_001515605.1 Sinocyclocheilus anshuiensis | reverse complement strand
AACGTCTCCAAATCAGCTGGACCGTCTGGGGATTGAGTCTCCATTCTCCCGGGAGCATTGCTCGAGACAGCTCGTCGGCTGTACGGTTGAGCAGGCCCGGAATGTGAACAGCATGAAGTGACCTCAGAACCTTCCGACTCCAAAGGAGGAGGTGGCGGGCGAGTTGCGACATGCGACGGGAGTGTAGACGACCTTGTCGGTTGATGTACGCAACGGGCGCCGTGTTGTCCGTTCGGACCAGCCCGTGCTTGCCTCGTAACCACCCTTTGAGACGGTTCAAGGCAAGGCGCACCGCTAACAACTCCAGGCAATTGATATGCCAGTGCAGTTGGGGGCCCCTCCACACCCCCGACACTGCATGCCCGTTGTACGTGGCCCCCTAGCCAGTGGTGGAGGCATCCGTGTAAACCACAGCATCAGTAAAAGGTGCCGTCCACGACCTGGTGAGCTCGTCATGCACTTCCGGGAAGAAAGGCTCCGGGGCGGGGCGCTGAGAACCAGCGCAAGCCACCCCGAGAAACCAATCATCCAACCTCGAGGGCTCGGGAGGGCTCAGGTTTCCACTCGAGCCCTACCTTCTCGGCAGCCCGGGAAAGCATAGCCGACATCTCTGGATCCGATTCAGGCATTGCCACCATCCCGGAGGGCGGCAGTGCAGCCGAATCTTCCTCTCCAGAGAGCTCTCCCTCTGATGCAGTGATCGACATCCGGTCATCGGGAGGAGTACCGCAGGATACCGCTGGTACACCCTTTGAAGAGGGCCCAGCGTGTTCCTTTGGCCGCTCGACTGGATCTGAAGCACTAGAGTAGTGGTGGGCCCCCGAGGGTTGGTTCCCTGAGGGGTTTGCCACCACTGTTACCCTCAAGCCACCCGTGCTACTGCCGGAAGTAGTCCTCGCCTGGCAGCCGCCAGTACGAACACTAGATCGCGGCAGAGGCAACGGAGCTCCGCCCCCTTGGAGGTAACGAAGCCTGGTCATGCCAGGGTGTTTAATGCCCAGACATGTGAGGCAGCAATCGTGACCATAATCCGGTACTAGATAACGACCGCATCCAGAAACGCACGGGTGAAACGATCCGTCGTCTTTACAAAGACACACCCGTGTGAGCTCTTTTAGAGAAATTGGCTCTTTCAGGGAAATGCTCTTTTATGTGCTGAGGTGCACAGGGGAGATGGCCACTTGCAGCACGACAGGGGTAGTGCAGCCTGAAGTGCGCAACCCACTCGACACAGGAACGACCACCGCTGAAGCGCCGTCAGCCAACACAGAAAGCTTCCAAGAGCGCGTCGAACTCGTAGACACTGAAGACACTGGTTGGAGCAGAATGATGTTGTCGCTCGGCTCCGAAGCGAAAAGCTGGTATGCGTTGCACTTGCTGCCTTTTCATGCTCACGCTGTGATCAGCGGCAGCTGGATGCAATCATCGCATGCCAATGTGCATTGGCTCGTTTAGTTACTCTCGAAGTAGATTGGTCTCTCGAAGCGAGATCCCAATTCGTCAGTCACCGACGTGACTTTGAGAGTGACCGACTGAAAGGGAACATTTTGAGTAACATTTAACTGAATACCTAATACTGAAATAATAATTCAAAAGAACCAGGTGCAATTTTTCATGTTTTAATTTTATTCTCTTTTTTTTAATTTGATTTAATATTTATTTATTTGGTGAGTAGCCATCATGTACAATCAGCTTCTCATAAATCTGCAATACACTAAAACAGAAAATTGTCCTATAAATGACCATTTTTATTAACTCCTATTACCATTAAAGGGATAGTTCGCCCAAAAATGAAAATTCTGTCATTATTTCTCACCCTCAAACTGTTTCAAATCCGTAAGACCTTCGTTCATCTTCGTCACAAATTAAGATATTTTTGATCTTTTGACCCTGCATAGACCGCAATGCAACTGACATGTTCAAGGCCCAGAAAGGTTGTAAGAGCATCGTTTAAATATCAATCAACCGTAATGTTATGAAGCTATGAGAATACTTTTTGTGAGCAAAGAAAACAAAAATAATGACTTCATTCAACAGTTACCACGACGCATGCGTGTGCATTCCACCACAGCATGGTAGTTGCATTGTTGTCTATGCAGGGTCAGAAGGCTCTAGGATTTCATTAAAAATATCTTAATTTGTGACTAAGATGAACGAAGGTCTTATGGGTTTGGAACAAGATAAGGGTGATTAATGACAGAATTTCCTTTTTTGGGTGAATTATCCCTTTAGCATTTCTGTGAATGACAGCATTTCAGTCCTGGGTGATATTTGAATTGAACTTGTTGTTTCACTTGAATGCTAATTAAATTTCACCAAGATTGCAGATGAGTCATACAGAAGAGTATCAAACAGTTATGTCAAATTAGATAATGACCTCTTGACCTAAGAAAAATATTATAGGTGTGGATGGTAGCAGCAATTTAATATGAGCCTCGACAGCTGAATATTTTGCCAAGTAAAATTGGTCTTCTTGTTAAACATGATAAGCTGATGTTGTGCTCTCTCCCTCTGCAGGTTCTGTTATTTGTGACAAGAGATTAGCGGGCCTCCTCCTCCTTCAAGCCTCCTCCCTCCTGCTGTTCAGTTCTGGGGAAAGGATGTGCCCCTATAGCTGCCGTTGCGAGGGAAAGATTGTCCATTGTGAGTCGGCTGGCTTCCAAGACATCCCAGAACATATTTCAGTTAGTTGTCAAGGTCTATCCCTGCGCTACAATGACCTGCACACAATGCTCCCTTACCAGTTTGCCCATCTTAACCAGCTACTGTGGCTGTACCTGGACCACAATCAAATCATGTTTGTGGATAGTCGTGCTTTTCAAGGGGTGCGACGATTGAAGGAGTTGATCTTGAGCTCCAATAGAATTTCACAGCTTCATAATGTCACTTTTCACGGAGTACCTAACCTACGCAGTCTCGACCTCTCCTACAACAAGTTGCAGGAGCTGCAGCCGGGCCAGTTTTTTGGTCTTCGAAAACTGCAGAATCTGCACTTGCGGTTCAACGTGCTGACGACGATCGCATAATCAGTTTTCACGAATCAACTTCTTTCTTTTTCCTCGCCTTGCTAACCTTCGTGCCCTGTATCTACAATGGAACCGTATTCGAGCTGTCAACCAAGGCCTTCCGTGGAGCTGGTACACCTTGCAAAAGCTTGATATCTCTGGCAATGAGATACAGGTACTAGATCCTGTAGTATTTCAATGCCTCCCCAATCTTCAGGTCCTCAACTTAGAGTCTAACAAACTGGCCAATGTGTCTCAGGAGGTTGTGGCTGCCTGGATCTCCCTAACAACCATTAGCCTTGCAGGCAACATGTGGGATTGTGGACCAGGCATTTGTCCTCTTGTTGTCTGGCTCAAGAATTTCAGAGGCACCAAGGACACTAGTATAATCTGCAGCAGTCCTAAGCACCTTCAAGGGGAGAAGGTTATGGAGGCTTCAAAGACCTACATTGACTGTGATGACTACGAAATTACTGCTCAATCACCTTTGTATCTGCAGACCTTTGATCCAAATTTTGACCTTACCCTTGAACCGACTGACCCGACAATGGCTCCTACAACACCGCCTCCACCCTTGCCTTCACCTGCCTCTGAGGTGCCATTTCCACCTCCCCATCCTCGACCGCCTCAACGCCCCACCTTCCCCAGCCGTGCAAATCCAGATCCCAGAGACTCCCATCAATGGACACCCTCATCATCCGACAGCTTATTAGTCACGCCAGCTCCTGAGCAAGACAACGTGTCATTTCACAAAGTGGTGATGGGTGGGGTAGCACTGTTCCTCTCAGTGTCCCTTGTCTTGTCGGTAATTTATGTCTCCTGGAAACGTTACCCTGGTGCCACCCGGCTTTTGCAGCAGAGTACAGTGGGCCGTAAGCGGAGGAAAAAGAGTCAGGAGCCAGAACAGAACCTGAGCTCCCAGCTCCAGGAATATTACATGAGCTACAACCCTGCAGCCACGCCAGAAGCCTTGGAGGTGCTGGGCAATGGGACAGGTACCTGCACCTGCACCATATCCGGCTCTCGGGAATGTGAGGTATGACATGTGAAAACAGCCTAAAATCAAATCAGATCTAAACAAATGAACGACTCAGGAAATAGAGGTAATTCTTCATTGTGCATGGTACAAATATTCATCAGAGCAAGGGTAAGCACCCTTGACTCCTTAGGTTCTTGAAATGTCTCATTTAGTCTACTTTCCTTGACTCCACTTTTTTAATTAATAGACACACTGTCTTGGTATGCATTTATATGGACATTTCTGGCTGATACTAATAATTATTTATTTTTGAAGCTGATAACCGGTACATTGGCTGACATTAGCTGATGGTTGACATCTTACTTTAAAGATCCAGACATCTACATTCTTATATTGATACCAAACATTATATTAAATATATCTGCATTTTTTACTTATCAGACTGATGAACAGTCACATTTATTGAGTGATACCAATTTGACCACAGAAACATTGTGCATCCCTAATGTTGTCATACAATGTAAACCCTAAACCAGGAGTCAATGGTTTCTTTACCAAAAGCACTGCCCTGCCGCACACATCTGCATCTTGGTTTTGGCCTCATTATTTCACTTGTGAAAGGCTTATTCATTTTGTTTGTCCTAATGATTATGATTAGTATGCTTTGTGTTTGGGACACTGATATTCACTTGAGATGTAAACGGGTTTCTGAAAACCTCTGATTTGATTATTATTATTATTATTATTTACTTGCAGACAGTCAAAACCCAGCCTGTTGCATTGGGAATGAGTTTGCATCATTTAGCTTCTGAGAGTACAGCAGAAAGAACTTAAAAAAAAAAAAAAGACATCTGTCGATAATTAAAATTGCAGTGCAGGCTAATGATATATTGATTGTCACAACCCATTAGAGCATGCAAAATGGCTCCTACTTTACTCTCTAATATCATGTGTTTAAAAGCATCATTCTCTCTATCTGTCTAAGTCCATAACTGTTTTTTATTCAGCTCTTTTGAGAGATTTTAAAGGCTGCATTTTAATTTGGGAAGTATTTCATGTGCAAAGCAATGACTGTTATCTTTTAATCATACTGGGATGACATAGGTGATGAAAGGCAGAGAAATAGTAAAGTTTGTCACCAGCGTTCATAGTATGACGTGAAGATGCTGTTTTTAACAGTCATGCAAAATCCCATGATGCGGATATGCTTCAGTTCAGCCAGAAATAGTCTGTAAAAATCTGTAAAATCATGATTTCCGTCTTCCCCTCTTTGATGTTGTAAAGAGTGTCTCACCGCAAAGAGATAAATCTTATCAATGGACGTGCATAGGGCATGTTTGAACAAAAAGGTTTATTTGCACTTAAAAGAGAATCTGTATATGGCAAGGAAACCAAAATACTCAACTGGAAGTAATCTACTTATTCAAATTAGCTAATGGAAGTAACCAAACACTGGTGAATAAGAAAAGCTATTAAACTCTGTAAATGTTTAGTTCGAGCAATGAAATCACTGAGTTGAATTAATGAGACAATGAACATCCATAATAGAACAAACAATAAAAAGTGCTAATACAATACCACACGATACAAGTTTTCTTTTAACTGATTCTTCAGAATTTCTGTACAAGTTTTCAGTGTTATTTTAGAGATTCTGTGTAAAACACCACCTCCATAACAAGGTGGGTGGTTGCATGGCAGATTCATTTGCACCTTCTCGGTGCACTTGGTGTTACCCCAAAAAGATACGTCTTGTTTTGAATTGTGAGAAAGCAAGAGAACACTTTATTGATTCCAAAAAGGACATTCAGTTATTTCAGCAGCTATGCTTCTTTCTAGGCATATTCATCTGAGAGAGTTGCACACCTTTAATGGCAGCAAGGAAGAAGGGACTCAGTGGAGCCCCATGATATGGATGCTTTTAATGATTTCTGAAAGCCTGGACAGCATTGCCTTCAACCACCACCTGTAGGAGAACGAGGTTTGGTCTTGAACTAAGGTACCTTTCTTGATTAAGTTAGAGCCTTGTGGCACCTCCTGCCTATGTACTGCAGCCCCTTCTTATACAAGGAGTTTGTTTTTGCTACCCACTCTTGTTTATTGACCAGGGGGACCCCATGTAGGCCTATTCCACCCCAGTGTCTTCGCCATTTATGGTGAAAGGGTTGAATGGAATTCTTTTCCTCCCAAAGTCTCCTTACCATTCCTTAGTCTAAGTCTTAGAAGAAGATTTTGAATAGAGGCAATGGATTCCTATGGAGCTATTCACACCGAATACGAACTATCGCCCGCTGACAAACTGAAGTTGTTTTTTTTTTCTTTGGTGGTGTGTTTATTTATTTTTTTACTTGTCCAGCATTGAAACGCATCGGCCATTAGGATGTCCAGAGCCACTGTGGATACACATATCAGAGCATAATTTGTGACTGACATGTTCTAATTATTAGATGATTGAAGAAAATGAATGACAGTTAAAGCCTGCTGAACACTAAATACAAAATAACAGCTAAAAGGGTCTCTTTTGCAGAGTAGTTGAAAATAAACATTAAACATTGCATTAAAGTCATTTTCACAGTGCACAACCAGAGCCATAACATTTCAGCCTCCAATTTTTTTTCATTTTATAAAACCTCTTCTTCCACTCCTCATAGTCCAGTGCCTCTTGGCCCACATCGCTTTGATCCCAATATACATTTATCCATTTATTAATAAAGAGTCTACAGAATAAAAGAAAACATGACCCAACCTGAATTATTTTGCCAAAATAAATAATATAATCGCTGCAGGGTAACCGGTGCATTAGAGCTACTATTAGCATCATAATACAAAAGACAATTTATAAGATTAATACTATGCTTTTACTCAAAACTCACTTTAAACACACCATTGAGTGTTTGTAATATCTTCCGGTTGCGATCTAATGCAACTTTTGGTCATATAATGTTGTTGAAATATTATTAATAGCCTTTTATAATCAGCTAATGACTACACCTGCTTAGTATTTCTCTCATAAACATCCTTTATTGTTATGAAAATACTAGTGGTTCAATTGATCACAAATCTCACGGTTCGGATCACATTACGGTTTTTGATCCACGGATTGGATCATTTTTTCGGATCAGCAAGAAAAGAAAAATATTTCAATTTAACTTGCTTTCCATTTATTACTTAAAGCGAAGTACTTCTTTGATACCACAGCAAATACTACTAGATTAACTAAGAAAGTTTAAACATGATTAAAGAGACAAGAGAACAGCCAGTAAAAATAGGAACAAATACACAAATTACAAGCATAGATAAATACAACAGAATATGTTAGAGGTCGACCGATGTATCGGTTTTGCCGATTAATCGGCACCGATAGTTGATTGCTGGAACTATCGGTTATCGGCAAAAATCAATGCCGATAGTTTTCCGGATTGCGTCCGTTGCTGGAGCAGCTGAGAAGGGTCTACTGTCGTTATACAGTGCGAGAGCGGACTCTAGTGGTTGAAATCACTGACAGCACGTGCTATTTGTTTAGACACATGACACTGCACGCTGAACAGAGGGGGAAACTTCAGACACGGATTTAAATGCAGCCGACAGAAAATCCTGCCGCGCCACAGAGCGCGATTCACATAGTTTTCCATTAAATTGCATTTGTCCCAAATCTTTGTTGATGTACATAATGAATTGTGTATTGTTCATTTTCAGCGAAACATTTGTCTTTCTGTGGCTCTAATAAATTCTGTATGCTTCATTTATAGAGCTATAATATAGATCGCACTTTCTCTTTCCGTTTGCTCCGTTTTTTAAACACCAAACTTTATACTCATCTATGCCTCATTGTTGATTCTTGAAGTAAACTTGTGTCCGTTTGGTGATTAAATAAACTGTTTTAGACCACTGCTCGAGTTGAACGCGACGCGTCCTGAGTGTGTGTGATACCGGTGAGTTCTCCTAGACTCAGTGCTGCACTTTTATTTTGATTAGATAATCATCAAGTGTTCAAGAATAGAAGCAGTTAAAGTGTGAGAGTATACATACAATATCCATATGTATATCATTTTAATGCTATAGCCTTTGTGTATATATAGGGCTGTGTATATAATTTGAATGCTATGGCCTTTGTGTATATATTTAAAGATGTGCATCTTTAAGCATGACTGTTGAAATGAAATGTTAACACTTTAAAATAAGAGTCCCATTTGTAACATTAAGATTAATGAAAGCTGTGTACGTATTGTTCCTTGTTAGAGTGTGTTAATTTCAACATTTACTATTATTACTACTACTACTACTACTACTACTACTACTAGTAGTAGTAGTATGGTTCAGTACTGTTTTTTTTAATAAAGCACTATTTTAGTTTTTGTTCAGTATCCATTTTAAAAACTATCGGTTAATTAATCTGTATCGGCCAGTGTGGTCCATCATAGCTATCGGTATTGGCAAAATCCACTATCGGTCGACCTCTAATAATGATACACATCACATCCGATTTCTTTCTCAGCTGTTTTCATTCACTTGAGAAATAACTTACTGCGTTTACCTGAATGATTGTCGAGATGGGTATTTTGTCATAATTTTATGTGTATGTGTCTGTTCAGAGGATTCAGAAGAGGATTCAGTTTGGTGTTCGCGCGCCGTCTGAAACGCGTGTGCGCGCTTCATGTGTGTTCATGTGTGCGGCTGTGCGCGTAGAGAACAGCGCGTTTTGTTCAGTATCCATTTTAAAAACTATCGGTTAATTAATCTGTATCGGCCAGTGTGGTCCATCATAGCTATCGGTATTGGCAAAATCCACTATCGGTCGACCTCTAATAATGATACACATCACATCCGATTTCTTTCTCAGCTGTTTTCATTCACTTGAGAAATAACTGACTGCGTTTACCTGAATGATTGTCGAGATGGGTATTTTGTCATAATTTTATGTGTATGTGTCTGTTCAGAGGATTCAGAAGAGGATTCAGTTTGGTGTTCGCGCGCCGTCTGAAACGCGTGTGCGCGCTTCATGTGTTCATGTGTGCGGCTGTGCGCGTAGAGAACAGCGCGTGAGTAACGAATCGAGTTCCCTTTCGCCTTTTCTCTCTGGAATTGTTTAAAATTTGCTTGCTTGTGTAAATATGAACAAATGATAAACTTATTCTCTATTATGGTTAAATTTTGCAATTAATCCGCGGATCACATGCATGCTGAGCCGTGGGGCTTGGTCCGTACGGATCACGGATCAACTACGATCCGTTTAACCACTAGAAAATACCCCAAATCGCATGAAAATCATATACAAATCATATACTATCATAATCATGTGTTTATTAGCTTAATGTTTCACATACCTTTCTCTGGGTTTGTTATGTACGAAACAACGTGGAAGTTCAACATGGAAGAGAAAGGGAGATACAAACACATAATATGAGTGACATATGAGTGACGTGAGCAGCAAATGATCTTCATCTGAGTCATTACAGCATTCGTGGAAGAGAAAACAGGCAGACAGCACTAGAAGCCGCTAATGCTCATCAGATCGCAACATTAAGTGGAAAATGAACAGAAATGATGATTCTGTTTAAAGAAATAGGAAGTAAATGTGTAAAGATATCAATATTTATTAAAATAGGCAAACTTTTGGAATAAAAGCCCTAATGGACGCTGTCCAGTGCAGCTTGCACGCCTATGTTTTGTCAACAGCTTCTGGTGGCCACCTCATAATTTTCTATGCAGGAAAAAACCTGTTTTATTAAATAAAAATGAGTGCCGTCACAAATTACTTACTTACTACTTAAACTCTTCTAAACTATTCCAACTCAAAAAGTGGTAACGTTAAAGTTATGGTACCGTGGAGTAATGTTGCCAGGTATTGCTAAAGTAGCAAATAAAAACAATCCCCCCCCCCAAAAAATAGCATAAACCAAAATAAGTTCAAGATAAAGATATAACTAACCCTAAACTGTAACTTCCCACTTTATTAACTTCCTAAAGCATCACATTACATGAAAAAAAAACAAGTCTAAAGACGCTTATAATAACTGGATATGGCAACGTAGCCATGGTGTAGTTCTTTATTGCCTAACTTTAGCTTTTTACTTCTACTGATTGTATTGAGGCATTAAAATTCATAAAAGTTTAATTTAATTCAATTATGAAGATTATTGCTGAGCAACATCGAGTCCATCGATATCGTTTTGTGAGTTCACATAATTGTTTATTTCTATTTATTTATTTATTTGTACCTAGAGTTTGCAACCCTGAGAAATACAAACTCTAAATTTTAAGGCAGAATTTTTTATTTTTATTTTTTTACAATATTTATACACCGTTAACTTTATTACTTAAATTACTCTTAATTACTTTTACTTTTGAATGTCTTCATTCTTACAACATCTCATTATGACTCAATAATAAACACACTGTAACCTCAATGAGAGCAGTAAAACTTTTAAGGAATGAGCCTGCTCAATATCAAATATTTTTATTCCTATGATTAAAGCTCCTTTGAATATTGTCAAAAGAACTGAGAAAAAAAAATACATATAAAGATTAAAGCAAGCTGTGTGACAGAAAACATACTTTAGATATAACAGCATCACTTACTAGATTGTTCAGGTCCTTAGTCTCAGTAGAACTGTTGTTTTTGTTATTGTGCCGGTTCCTCACGATGTTTAATAATACAAGAGCAGGTGTCCATTCTGCTTATGTGAGCACAGTGTTGCTGTGCCGGGTTCAGAGCTTTTCATTTCAGGCCATGCACAATGGAGGCCGTCCCTGTGGATGCTGGTAAGACGCGCTGATCATGAGCAGTACCCATGTATCACAGTGTGCTGAAGCTTTTGGTCTGCAATAGAATCTGCAGTGGCGAGCAGGAAGGGGAGAAGGAATGAAAGCCCAGGCAGCTCTTTGGACTTGAATGAGCTTATTCATCTCTTCCTTTCGCACAGAATGCATTAGTAAGTTTCAGATATGTTGGCTCTGAATTTTCAATATGTGAAAATAAAATCACAGTGTGGATGGGGAACATGCTTCAGATATCTCTGGGATACAGTCAGCTGCTCTTTAGGCTCCTACATGATTTAATAAAATGTGAAGGATTTAGGATTTTTTTTTGGTGAAACATTAAATTAAATGTTAAATTTTGAAGCACAAAGACTGAAATATTCAACATAGGCTCATTGGAAATACATGCCTCTAAATACATTTCTGCAAAACTGAAGAAAAAAAAAACATACCTATATATACGAATAGCTGCAGTTTCCAGTTGAAATAAACACTAGAAGCAGTAAAACTGGCAGGTTCACAGTTTTGATTAATAAAGCCTAATTTTCGCACAATTACTTGAGGAATATCATGTTATGAATTCAAAACAATTTTAATATGCTGCAACATCTGAAAACTGTTACTTTTGAACGTTAGCCTCACATATCCAGCTTCATATGTGTGGGTTTTTATATTCAGTAGGTTTGTTCAGTAGCTCACGCAGTATGCAGTTTGACTTGAGAGATGAAGAGCCCGGGTACGAATCCTGTGAAAATACAGTTCCATAAAATAGTTCAAACCTGCATATACTGTAAGTAACTTCAAATGGCACGGTTGTATCAACAAATCTGTTTTTGTACTAGTTTTGCATTTGTTAACAGTATCGGGTGGGTTTAGGGTTGGGTTTGGTGTAGGGGATATTTCCAACATGATAGAGCATTAAAGGGTTAGTTCACCCAAAAATGAAAATTAGTGTTTTACTCACCCTCGAGGCATCCTAGGTGTATATGACTTTCTTCTTTCAGACGAATCATATCGGAGTTATATAAAAAATTGTCCTGGCTATTCCAAGCTTTATCATTGCAGTGGGTGGGTGTTTCTGTTGAACAGTCCACAAGACGTCAAATAAAGTGCGTGCATCCATAATAAAACATCCCGCACACGGCTCCGGGGGGTGAATAAAGGCCTCCTGTAGCGAATCCATGCATTTTCATAAGAAAAATATCCATATTTCAAACGTAATAAACACTTTTCTCTCACTTCCGGTATCTGTCATACGTGGAAGCCGTTCCGGGCAGATGACATAGGACGTATGCGTCATGCTCTTAAATGAGTTTTTGTAAGAAAAATATCCATATTTCAAACGTAATAAACACTTTTCTCTCACTTCCGGTATCTGTCCTACGTGGAAGCCGTTCCGGGCAGATGACATAGGACGTATGCGTCATGCTCTCCTTTGAGATATGCTAGTCTCATCAGTTTGTTTACAGGAGCAAAGGAAGCAAAGTTTCCTTACTTTAGCAAAGGAAAACTAGTCTCCTCTTGGCTTATATCGAAATCCTCCGGCATTTTTCTTTACAAATCCGTGGTTTTTACTTCTAATTCGTGACCGGCGTTTTGTTCTCTCTCCGCGTTCGTCACTGTTCAACAGAAACACCCGCTGACTGCAATGATAAAGCTTGGAATAGCCAGGGCAATTTTTAATATAACTCTGAACGTCTGAGTTCAACGTCTGAAAGAAGAAAGTCATATACACCTAGGATGCCTCGAGGGTGAGTAAAGCGCAGGCTAATTTTCATTTTTGGGTGAACTAACCCTTTAACTTTTAGCGACACTCCCAACGGATATTTGAATTATGAACCATCGCAATACGTAACTGAAGCAACGTTAATAAAAACACAGCAATACGTGCCTATATCAACGTAACAAAAATGTGCCAGGGTCACGTATTGAATCCACGTTTTAGCGCCACTCACTGGACGTTTCACTTTGAAACTGCCGCGAAACGTGCAGTAAGGTACGTAATTATGGTGTTGCAGAAATGTATTTAGAGGCACATATTTCCAATGAGCCTTGTTTCGAAATAGTATTTTATTATAAAAATGTACTCCAGTAATATTTTTTACAACTATGAAAATTATTATTACAACTCATTTATTTATTTATTTAGTGAGTGAGTGAACCTTTTTTTTTATAGTGAGGGACTTGGCTAAATTTTTCAGTGCTGCATTTGCATTACATTTATGCATTTACCAAACACTTTTAACCAAAGTGACGTACAATAGAGGAATATACACAATTTATAACAAAGCCAACAATACCCATAGTATACAATGCCTTGTTTCATACAACCAGTTTATTTTCTGATTTAACAATTACCTGCCAAACCTTTTCCATAAATATTTAAGATGAAAATTGCATAGATACACTTGTCTTTAATACTAGTTGATAATGCTCAGGTTATAGGCGGTGTACTGAACACACTGTACTTCATATCTATTGTGTGTTTAAATTCAGTCCTTGGCAGACTGTCAGCCCAATAACATGCAAGGACACTGACATATTTTTCTCACTCAAAATCATGGACTACTGAATAGATCCTGCCAGACTTTAACACATGAACAAAAGATATAGCTAAGTCAGTAATAAGGACAAATCCTTACAAAAACATGGCCCTGATGTGATAAGACATTCCTGCTAAACATGAAGTTCTGCACATATTTAACCCTTGAAAACCCACTATAGCAAAACAGCAGCTCTTATTTTAAAGCAGTTAAATAATACTTTAGTGTCATTTCTACAGTGCATTCTAAACTGCATTTCAGGAACAGTTCTAGAAAAATAAAACATATTGAATATTATTGAAGTTGTTCAACAAGGTCACATTCCAACACTTCTGCAACAAATTTGGTTATTTGAACTGTAATATGTTTAGTGATTGAAAATGGATGACAAGATATTTCTTCATGTATTTTACTTAAAATTTAGCAAAAGGTGGTAAATGCAACAGTGGGCCTTAGTGGTAAGTATCTTTTCTACATTCAGATAGTTGGGCCTGTTCAGAAAATCTTTTTTTGTCATAAAATAAAATAATTTTTTGCGTAGCCTTATGAAGCTTTAAATAAATAAATACATAATTAAAATAAAAAAAGTCTCAACGGACTGAAATTGAACTCTTAGGCGAGAGCACCTATGCCACTATTCTTCTTCAAAAAAAAAATTAAATAAAAAAAAAACTAGGCCACGTGCTAAGTCAGGTGAAAAAAATTATGTGTAGGATCAATTTAAGACAATTAGTGATATGCTCTTGTGAAAAAAATTTAAAATGTATTTGAAATACATTTATTTCATGCCAAGTATACTACAAATACATTTACACATTTATGTACTTAATAAAAATGCTGTGCAGTACTTTTAGTGTACTAAACTGGTATACTTTAAGTCTGCTAAATTGGAACAACTAATTTTGTACTTGATGCACTTTAATTCAAGTCCAACTAAGGATATAATGAAGTATATTTGATTGTGCTAAAGTGGAACTATTGCAAGTATACTTCAGGTACACTTTAAATATCTTGCATTTAAAGACCTATATTATTCAAAGACCATACAATCCTCATCAATAGTCACATTAAAACACATCTTAGGATAAATAATAAGAAATTAGTAGTCCAAATAAAATTTTATGATAATTTTTTATCAGTAAATCCCAAGCGATATGTCAGTAAATATGTTCATAGATTTGAACTATACTTAGTATTAAATAAATGTATTTTAAATATATTACTTTTTCACTATGTACTGTAGAAATACAGTATTTTCAAACTATTGAAATATTTTCAATATTGAGACAATAGTGACACGCTGTGTCATTCACAGAGGTGGAAGGCCCTGCACAGTTTAGATATAATCCTAATTAAACACATCTGATCCAGCTAATCTAATCATTTAGGCTTATTTGAAAACTACATGGCATGTGTGTTGTAGCAGGGTTGGAACTAAACTCTGCAGGGCTGCGGCCCTCCAGGAACTGAGTTTGACACCCCTGGGATAGGCCTATAAATCTCAAATCAGTTGTTTTTTAATAAAAGAATCGGTTATTTAGAATAATAAGACATTTGGGCTGTTACCAGGCAAATTAAATCAGTATCAACAAAATTCATCTTTTCAATGCAAAGGAAACACAGAAGCTTCATCGGAAGTGGCAGGACATGAATGCATTTAACCTGCATTTACAAATGCAGAAATAATGTTTTGATATATAAGACATAAAATGTTGAATACTC
>NW_015557134.1:2008300-2036210 GCF_001515605.1 Sinocyclocheilus anshuiensis | reverse complement strand
TGCTGTTGTAAAGTTGTACAGCTACAGTTGTGTTGCTGGGTTTTAAAGCAGGTTTGATTTTTTTTTCTTTCTTATCACTCTGTATTTACAGCAATTTCACTGTGCACTCTGTTCAAATGTGGATGAATGGCTACAATTAAATCAGTATCAACAAAATTCATCTTTTCATTGCAGAGGAAACACAAAAGCTTCATCGGAAGTGGCATTTAGATGTCTTTACACACTGTTTAATGCAGGACATGAATGCATTTAACTTGCGGATACAAATGCAGAAATAATGTTTTGATATATGTTGCTGGGTTTTAAAGCAGGTTTGATTTTTTTTTCTTTCTTATCACTCTGTATTTACAGCAATTTCACTGTGCACTCTGTTCAAATGTGGATGAATGGCTACAAATAGATCACTACCATCCTGCTTTTGTGGGGGTGGGTAGGGGTGTTAATTTTTTTTCCCCATAGGTTTTTAACATTCTAAAAGTTAAAATTTATTCCAATGATACTACAAGATAGTCAGTGTATTCAGTAGGTGTAATGTATTCTAAGTTGCTTGAGAAGTATTGCAAGTATTACGTACAACAATAAAAAAAGGATTGTTGGAAATTTACTTTTGGTACTTAAGTACTTTTAAAAGCAAGTACTTCTGTACTTCCTGCAGTTACAAATGCAGAAATAATGTTTTGATATATTAGACATAAAATGTTGAATACTCATTTGAAATTATTAAAAAAAAAAAATCAAAAGATACTTTAAATGTGAAATTAAAACTGCCAGTAGGTGTCAGCAATAATTAACTTCTTGTTTATTGAACTGTTGTAAAAAAAAAAATCTATATGTAGTCATGCTGGTTTTTGGAGGAAAAAACGGCACTCTTCGTGTGATATTGATTTACTATGAAATGATATAAATATATACTAAATATCTAAATATTGTAGAAACTTAATTTGCTGTAAAGTTGCTTTGCAACGATTTGTATCGTGAAAAGCGCTATACAAATAAACTTGAATATACATTTTCTGCCCCTATATCTTCAATTTTGTGATAATTCTAAATACATTTTAACAGACTGAATCACGCAGTGAAAGAACTCACTCTAAATGCACGCGCTCTAGTCTAATCTACTAGACTTCACGGCACTCTGTAGGAGTGTTTTATTTTGTTTTTGGCAAAATACTGATAATGTCAAATCACACATCGTTAAAACAACAATTACGATATTATCGCAGACGATATATATCGCACAACCTGCACCACTGTCTTTTTTGGCTAATTTGTGCAAAACCTTTTACTAAACTGTCAAAGCTTCATTTTAACCACCAATGCAACGATGCAAGTATTTACCTTACCTATACATGCTTGCGAAGGGTTGATGTCGAGATTTTATAAGCTGCTAGTTTGGTCTCCCTATAGGCAAACACAGCTTACACTGCATAATAGAGCTTAAATATGGCCAGGGGATCACTTCATTTCCTTCGAGCTCAACTTCATCAGAATATGACGGGGTTTCGTTTTCAGCTGGGTCTGCACCATAACGCCTGTCTTGTCCATCTGCATCTTTCTTGTGATTTTATCGTCAGTTTGTTCTCCTGCCCATTATTTACTGCAGTAGTTTCCAGGGAGCGATTTTTTTTTTTACTCAGTAATTAATGTGTTTTAAAATGTAGCGAAGTACAATACTTCAAACAATATATACTTAAGTAAAAGTAAAATTACATATTTTAAAAATTACTTAAAAAAGTAGAAGTACACAAAAAAGCTACTCAATTACAGTAATGCGAGTAAATGTAATTCGTTACTTTCCACCTCTGGTCATTCATCTCTCTACTGCAAGCCAGTTTTTTTTTGTTTTTTTTTACATCATATGAACCAGATACAGCACATGCCCATTGATTCTCATTGCCTCATCAGACTAAAATGTCCATGAAATACTGCCTCTATAGGTCAAACCGGGGCGTCATTATGAATGTTCTGAAATTTATGATTCACATTTGTTATATTTTTAAAAGCTTTTCTTTTAAGACCAGTTTCCTTTCACACCTCCCCAAATTACCCATTAATGTGTTAATTGATCATCTGTGGGGATTAATAGTAGACTGGATTTTTAAGACGCTTGAGACAGTAAAAGCAAGTGAAGAAAGAGTAAAAATTGTTAAAAGTTCAAAGGTAACTAAGTAGAACATGTCTTTCAAACTTCTGTCTCCTTCTCCTTCTACCCTTAAACAGACGTCTCTTCAAAAATAAATACAAAACTAGGACATGTGGTAAGTCAGGTGTAGGAAATTATTATATGAATTTAACAAATTAGGCCAAACATAAATACTTTTCCACTTCTAGTGAACCAAGCGTGAAAGTCTTAAATCATCTTGTTTGTACATTGTAAATGACTCTAGGCTTGCCCCAAATGGACATTTTATTGTACAAAAGGTCTTGTGTTTTATCAAAAGCCCCAGCTGGAACCATATACAGTCCTCAGGCGAAGACAACAGGGAAGCCTGATTTTCTTCTTCTTCTTGGTAGAGCTTTAAAATAAATGTGAGACAGCAGCAATTTTAAAAGAGAGAGAGAAAAAGATACTCGTGATCTACTGCAGTGGCAGAATAAACAACCAAATGAGTAAATTCAATTGACATGCTGCTTTCACTCTGGGCATGTTGAAATATTTAAACTATTTCAAAACGCCATTCAAGTTTTCATTTGATGAGTACACAGATGGAGGATGCACACTTTAGCCCCATCATCATGCCAATCTAACGGTCCATTGCAGCTTTGTTGATATAGTGGAGCCTCTGGCCCATACATATTTCTTATTAAATACAGGAAGCATATTTAATCATTGAATTCTTTTTATCTTCTGTTTGTGCATTTCCTAGGAAACTTTCATTTGAACAGCTCAGTGAAATCTGATGGCTACACAGTTGGATTTTTGATATCTTGTTTTCTGGTTTTCAAGTTATACAGCTTCCAACCATGAGTTAACAGACTAAAGGCCCATTCACACCAAGAACGATAACTATAAATATAACGATAAAGATATAGTTCTAAAAATCATTCTCAATATTAAAGAATAGCAGAGTTCACACCACAGCTATAACGATAAAGGAACAGAGAAACGATATCCTTGGAATCACTTCCAGAACGATTTTTTTCCAGCTGATGAACAACAAAAACATTGACAGCCAATCAGAATCCATCCTGCTGTAACGAGCTCAAGAATTTAAAGCGGCAGATGAGCGTGCGCTTAGAATAAACAGACGATATTGTTCGCTGGTGTGGATGCTAACATTGTCATCTTTATAGTTATCTTTATAGTTATCGTTCTTGGTGTGAACAGGGCTTTAATCTTTAGCAAAGAGCTTCAGTGAATGTGCGAGGATGGAATACAGAGAAGAAAAAAAAGATCTCTAATCTCTGTGGACTTGGGTTTACTTTAGTGCAATTGAAATTGTGTGGAGTGGTTGCTCTACCATGTAAAAGTCTCAGTAGGGCTTCAAAGGTCAAAGACTGTTATTCCTCAGCTTTTGTCTTGAGTACAGAGTACAAATCAGCTGATCTG
This sequence comes from Sinocyclocheilus anshuiensis, assembly GCF_001515605.1. Taxonomy (NCBI): domain Eukaryota; kingdom Metazoa; phylum Chordata; class Actinopteri; order Cypriniformes; family Cyprinidae; genus Sinocyclocheilus; species Sinocyclocheilus anshuiensis. The sequence goes on along the minus strand of NW_015557134.1, from coordinate 2,032,660 downwards.
TACATCATTCTCATGGCAAAGATTCAGTTTTTACAAACAAACACATGTCCCATTGTATGACAACTCGAACAAGAACCGTACATATTCCATAGTCCATATTCCTCGATTCAGTCAATATACAACGTGCAATTTTTATTTTATTTAATTTTAATATTTTTTTAATAAGAGATTTTTATAGAATTTATAGTTATAATTTTAATTAAAAAAAAAGTTAATTGTAAAAAATATTGATTATTAGTCACATTTCTTAAAGATACAGTACATTTCATCAACTTCTTCCACAAGTCTTTTTATTTGTATTTTAATTTATTATTTTATTTTATTATTTTTATTGTGTTATGTTTTATTTTTTTGAAGTTGAGTCTGGGAAGATGAATTTATAGCTTTATAGCTTCATCTTTTATTTACTAATTTCATACAGCTTAACAGAAAGAATAAATTTATAGTTAGTTCTTTAGTTGAAAAAAAATGGATTATTAGTCATATTTCATAGAGCTACCTTCTATCAACTTTTTTCACAAATCTTTGAATTATTGAAGGCTGATGAGCAGTGAAAAGATGGTTGAAGAGATGCTTTTTTTATTGCCTGTGGGCGCACGTTTGCATGTTTCACATATGGAGGCTGCAGTCCAGTGAAATGAAACAATCCACATTCTCTCTCTCTCTACCTCTTTTTCATACTGTGCCACAAGGGACGAAGTACTTTTATGAAATAGTTTTTTTTTTCGGCTCTTCTCACACTGAATATGATTCAAACACAGTTGAAATGACTAATGGGAAATGATCCACACTCTTTCCGTGGCTGTATGACATTGGTCTTTTGGGGTTACTATATACAGTACTATATACTGTATATGTGTATTTGTGAGAGTCGTTCAACTGTATTGTACTTTAATGTTTATCTGAAGGGTCTACTTTGGAAAAGCCACATAATGTTCTCGAAGTCGGATTTTATGCCGTTTATTCTCTTTGATACAGTACATGCAGCAAGTATTGCTTTTGATTAGGTCTCCAGTCAATCTAGTCAAGATTATTTAGTCAGAAAATATTTTCATATAAGTGCTTTAAAATAAGTTCAAGAAAGGAGCTGAAGAAAGGCTTTTTTTCATGTATTTAAAAATGTTGGATTGCTCAGAGACACAAATACTGTCCCCAATATTTTAACACACTAAAATATATGACGTTATGGCAAAATGTGTAGAAAAGCACACTAGTCTATGTTATCTTGAACGCAGGGTAATTACGCTTTTGAAAATCCCCTACCACTGTAAAATAAGATCTTTCCATAGCGCAACTGACCAAGAAAATAGCATTTGATGGAAACCATGACACATACTGCGACCTAGTAGCATCACTATTGTTAGTGGAAGAAAATGTGTCCAGTTGTTATCATAATAACCCTCTCTACTGGATTTCAATATTGCATTTCTCAAGATTAGGAAAGAAAGATTAGCGATATCCGTCTTGTGGTGAATAATGTGTCCGGGCGCTCAGATGTGGCTCAGCTGTAATGAGCTCAATAATGCAAAAATAAATAAACACAGCCCCAGGGGTTCAAACCGACCGCCTCTGTCCTTGGATCAGAGAGATCGGAGGGTGGAAATGCCCTGTTTAATGTGATTAGTCATAGATAGTGAATGAGTCCAAGGGCACCAGAGCAGAACGAAGACTGAACTTGTTCTTCCTCTTATAAGACACTAGGGCTGTGATTGATCAACTTGAAATTCAGGATATATTCACAGTCATTTTGTTGGTCGTACATTAAGCAACACTGTTGTGATGATGTTAATTCAGTTTTGATTTGGCCATTAAGTTTCTTAAGGAGAGATTGATTAGATTAGTTGCATGATTCTTCCTGATTTAAACTTCAGTGTCCAAAATGCTGTTAGACTTTGTAAGTTTGATTCATTTCTGAGAATCATTTTGAATGAATCATTTTAAAACTTTGATTCAATAATTAAGCTCTTAAATGCTAAAGAGAGTTTAATTAAATTTATGATTCTTAAACTTAATTGGCAAAAATAAATAAAAATAATTCCAATTAGAGTCAGAGTTGGTAAGTTTGATTCATTTCTATGAATCATTTCAAATGAATTGATTCAAAACTTTGATTCTGTAATTCAGCTCTCAAATTCCTAAAGAAAGTTTCACTATATTATTACATTTTGACTTTTTTTTTTACCTGATTTAAACTTCAGTAGCCAAAATGTTGTTTACAGTTGGTGATTTTGGTCCATTTCAGTCAATCATTTCAACGAATCAATTTAAAATTTCAGTAATCCAGCTCTCTAATACTTTATTTGATAATTCAGAAATGTTCATGCAAGTCCCCATTTGTTTTGGTATTGTTAACTAAACTAAAACTATTATAACTAAACTGAACTAATTTCCAGTAACTGAAATAAAGTAAATTAATAAAATTAAATAAAATTAAATAAAAATAAATAAATAACAAACATGACAAAAGCACATACAATTATTAAATGTAAAAAATTAAATAAAAATAATGACAAAAAGCAAATACAATTATTAAATGTAAAACTAAAATAATAAAAAAGCTACTTCAAAATAGCAATAAATACTATAATAGTATTAAATAATACTAAAATAACAATGGCCCGTTATATTTGGGCAATTGTCTTATATTGAAATGTTTTACTTCTAATATATGTAGATCATTATTGCTGTGTATTACTATGCATTTGATCCTTTTATTGGACCATATAAATGTATACATTTAGTAAAACAGTGTCTTAGTTATGTTTATTAACTACATTGTTAATGTGATTTGACTTCTTGAATAAAACATTTTGAATGTAACTGGCTCAACTTGACTCTTTGATTCAAATGATACTTATTCAAGATTCAACTCAAGATTTTTAAGTTATTCTGACAAGTCATATACATAAAAACTACACATCTATTTGAAAAGTCAACAAATGATCACACATCCAGGCATCTCGAAAGAGCCTCAGTTCAAAGGTGTCAGCTCAACAAGAGAAAAACTCACTGTAAGGTTGGAGCACTTTTCAAAGGCAACCTTTTCTCCTAGGTCTGAAACTTCTCTCATTTGCTCACTCTTTCATGTTTGCGATATGCAAAAAGGAAAGCAGGAGACCCTGTGCACAGCAGCTGACCTCCCGTGGTTTGGCAGACACAATGGGATAATTGGAGCCTTGGGCTGGAAACTAGTAGAGAAACAGTGTGGTTTTACTGACAGGTTTAGTCTGACATATGTCTCACTTAGCGCTTCATACTCCCAACACAATACAAGCTAATTACTACATATTTCTGCTCCTAATTAAACCTCACTAATGTGATCTAATTACCGCTCTGCCCACGAGGAAGTGAGGTTAATTTTACTTTCCTAAATAAAGACTAAACGCAGTCTTGGTAATCACCTTGGCCTACAAAGTGGAAGTCTAAGTGATCATCCATTATTTAACTTGGCTTTAAACCGCGTGTGTTGTGATAATTGGAGGTGCCGAGGGTTCAGCCAGGCAAAACATATTAGCACACTAATTAGTAAAGTCAGCGTTACCACCGGGGGTTTCTGTGTGTCTCTCTGTTGAAATTTCCAGCCATGCTCATCTCCGTGTTAAATATCTTTCACCTGATTTATCGCATCTTTGCCGCGTCATTTTTTTTTATTGGTGGCTGGTCTGTTGTCAGTAATGACAGGACTGTGCTGTTTACCCTGTCATTGTGTCACTGCTGTCATAACAGTACATATGTTTCCAATCGCATGCTCCCATACTGCTATTATTATTTCTGCAGTGTGAAGCATGTATACTATGCATTAGAGCTGTAAGCAACAACTATTTTAATATCTGATTCATCTGTTGATTGTGTCTTTGATAAACTGAACAATTAAATATTCCATATTGAAGTCTGTGTCATTTATGCTGTGTTGTGTACCAAAATAATAAAAAGTAATATAAAAAGAAATATAATGGATAGGAAGTGTAAGTTAAGATGGATTTGCAGTTTAATGACGACAGCAACATTCAGTCACTTCATTCATTTGCAACTGTAAAAATTGTGTTTTTGTCATAGAAATATGCGTAGTGCAAAGACCTTAATAATTGCTAATAAAACTTGTTGATTATTATTATGGATTATGCCGATTTAAAAAATGAGTTGCCATACTTTATCCCACAATGCATTGTGCTTCACTTTTTCTTCATTTCCAGTGATAGGTGCAATTTTTTTTTAATTGGACTAACGTTAAAAAGTTTTAACACAAAATTGGAATAAGGTGCAAATTTTTTTTTCAAGATAATAAATGGACAGTGCTTGCTGAATTAAACATGCAAAAGGTAGCACATTACAGTTTAAAATGCTTATTAGGGCTGCACGATTTCACAATTTAAAAATATTTACTTAACACTGAACATTTTTTAAGATTTGTTGACAACAGCATGCAGATTTATAAATGATTCTCATTACGAATTTGGGAAGATGTTTGTCGCACGTATCACAATGTCACATGGCTTTAAAAATATTCACAAAAATGTTACTGAGCAACCATAGCCGCGGGAACGTATTTTGAGCTGGGGGGGCTGAAAAAACGTGACAAGAGTGATGCGGGAAGACCGACACTATATGATGGCGGAATGTTCCAAACATATTTCTAAATTAACTTAATAAAGATGCAATCTGTCTGTGGTAGATTTGACATTTCCAGGTGTTTGCAAATCCACTCACTAACTAATTAATATGTATCCTCATGAATATTTAATGAGTTACTGGACACTCTCGGAAGGTTACCCAGCAACATCTGCATGACCCAATTAATATGCACGCAGTATACTTTAATTTTGCATTGGGGCGTACATACTGGATGCCGTTTTTAATGGAGCAGAATGCACAGTTGAAACATCATTTGCATTTAAGGTCAGATGAATTATGGAGATTTGATGACATATCAATCCATGAATTTTACCTGTGCGGCTCAATAATTTTCCACATACAAACCCAAGACATTTTCAATGGCTGTATATAGAGGCCTGCATAGGCTGTTGTATCTCAGTGAAAGAACTCGCTGAAAACACTTGCAGCCTCACTAGAAGGTAATTTCAATCGTACGTCTGGGGTACAGCTTGTGTCAGCCAGTTTGACTACAAGAAAATCAAAGCTCATCCTCAGGCAGCTCAAACGTAGTCTCGCAATGGTGGTAAAAAACGGCCATTTTTAGTTTTCTGAGGTGTTAAACACAAAACATGTCTTTATAACCAAAAAACAGATTCCCTTACTTTTGCAAATTTCTGTCTTTCCGAGAGCTTCCTCCTGAAAAATCTGCTACTTGTGCATTGTTTGCAGAAACTATGAAACTTAAGTCCCATTTCTCTGTTCAGAAAACATTTAAGGGATCATTGTTTTTGTGTGTATGACTGTTTTTCCGTGGCTCACAAAATGAGATATTTAGCAGAATGTTCAAGCTGCACTTTGCCATGCAATAAAAGTGTCCACTGGAATAAGCTGCATCAACTTTCCCGTAGAAAGATGACAAACATGCCATTCACTATGTGTTTATATATATAGCGAGAAAGGTATCATCCATGAAGATTCTTATTCTGAGAAAACGCAGCATCCCTTTTTGTCCTCATTTTAGCAAGTAATTACTTAAATCTTTGTATGAAAAGATGTCTTCAAGTTGACTCATTGGACAGTATAGCTGTTATTCCCATGGTTTCTGAAAGAACCTTAGTTGAACTTGGGGATAATTGAGATAATGGTGATTGTGCTCAATACATATTGCTAATTAGTATTCGCAGCAGTTTGTTTAATCCATTTAAGACAAAGTGCTCATGACAGCAAGGTCACTTGAGCTGAGTAAATTCAGTCGTCTCAATTCTAATTAACATCTTAACAAAGATGGCACACAATGTGCTGCCATATTTCGATTTCTGACTTCCTTAACTGATAGCTGACAAATCATCCAGTGCTGCTTCAAAAACCTTTTTTTTTTTTTTTGGCCATGCATGAACGTTTCATTTTACGCTAAAATTGCATGCGGCTGAATTGGCGTGGCTGTATTATTATCCTGACACTTTTATATAATCAGATTTATCTTTAATTAACGTTTTGCTCTGTGGGTCAATGACAAATAAGATACAGAAAATGGGAAAAAAATATATAGTTTAGCGCTGAGATTTTAGAAATGTGCTCTTTGTACTCATTGGATTCATGTTGTACTGAGAAACTTACATTTACATTTATTAACTACATAGAAAAGTGAAAAAAATGTTGTGTTGTGTAACCATCAGGGAAAAAGTTTGTTTTTCCTTGCTTTTGAATACATGTGAGTGTGCTATGCCTGTCACACCATGTCAAATATTAAGTAGTGAACCAATTCTGTTAAAAATATATAAAAAAATAATAATTAAATAAAGATTATGTTGACTATATATATATATATATATATATATATATAGTTGGCTTGTATGGTTATATGCTTCATATAATACCATATAAAATAATCATCATCTAGATATTATTAACATATGTACATATACAAATTTTACTATGGAGATTTTATAAACTGTTAGAAACTTTTATGTGCATATGTGAAAAATATATATTGCCTTATAGGTAACGTATATGGCAATATCATTATTTATATAGGGCAACATATGACAAATATTACATTCTGAATGGGCTTTTTCAAAAATTGTATTCTGTTTTTGTTCTTTATTCTCAGAAAACCCTGACATGATTGACTTTCTGCTCGCAGAAAATATTAAAATGATTTTTTTATCCAGAAATTATGAAATATCCCTACCAAAAAAAGAGCCTAGTGTCATTGACCCCTGTATCAGTACTAAGCTGAACCTCATGTTTTTGTACAGTAGTAATCATCTTACGTCTTGTTTGTTCCCCGCAGAATGAATACACATGTCCCAGACCCTTACCTGGAGCTTGGATTGGAGACATACCCACCATACACTGAAGGGACTGTTTTGTTCCTCAAAATAATCCACCGGCAGAGGATTTGTGCCTACCTGCATTTCATCAGTCGCATCAAGCTTTGTTCTCATGATACCACTCTTGCTTTCATTGCTTCTTTAATGGATTGTGCTGGATATTCTTCAGTCAGACACTGCAAACGGACATCATAGAGAAAGTGGGAACAGATGCCTCAGATGCATATTTTACTAAAACACATTTGGATGCCTCACTTTGTTCTTTAATGCGCCTGGATACATGTGTCAGGTTTATTTGGGAAGCCTTCGGTGGAACATACCAATGCAAGTTATCCAGCCTTTGTCGAATCGCCCAGCGTCATTTGACGTTTGTGTGGACCTATACATAAACTACAAACTTTGTTAATATACCCTCGAATTTAAAACAGGACTTGCCCTTTCCTCTGTTATTTAATGTACATCCTTGGAAAATTTGTGTATCGGAATAACTAAATAAAATGACTGAGTTAAAACCTTTATCTTTGCTGCCTAATACTGGATTTGTTATGCTTTGCGTTTCTGCAAACATCTCTGTACAGTTTTATTTGAAGAGATTCTCAAGTTTACCTGCCCTTCATAACAGTAATAAACTTCATACTGTTAGACTGAGTAATTTAAACACGACCTGTGATCTCATTGACTATGCCAACACTGTTTGAAATGTTTGAGTGTACATACTGTATGCAGTCTCATTTTATAGGAGAGTGTGTAAGGAAATGTAAAGATCTGAATATAGAGAATGTGTTTTAAGTCCTAATTTAAAGGCAAAGTTTTGAGATTTGTTCAGGTTCGACTAGCCCCTCAATCTTCAAATATTGCAACTTGAAAGTGTAATTTATTTATATGCTCCCGCATTTTAATTTAATAATTACATTTTGTAACCAAACTGTATGAATTGAACGCCACCAAGTTCTGTTTTGTAATGAGAGCGTTGTCAAAATCAATGGTGGGAAATATACATTTGTCAAATGGAAATTAGTATTGATCATCTTGTTCATTTTTTATGCATTTATTATTACTTTATTTAACAATATGGATTTTCCTGCAAAAGCAAAAACTGAGTTTATTTTTCACTTGTTGAACATTTGATGTAGCTCATTTGTACATGAAAATTAAAATAAACAACTGTAATTCTGTAAAATGAAGCTTTAATTTGAAAAATGTTTGGAATAATTAAGATTATTTCTGAAGTTATATTTATAACCACATAATTAAGGTAAGTAGTTGTTTATGTTTACCAATGCTGCATTTATTTAATGAAAAAGTAAATATTCTGAAATATTATTACAATTTAATAGAAGAGTTTTCTATTTGAATATGTTTTAAAATGTAATTTGTTCCTGTGATTGCAAAGCTGAATTTTCGTGTTTAATCAGAAAGTAAATGTGTTTCTGTTTTAGAGCTTATTTGGCTGAGTCTGAGTCTCAAAACTTTGTTGGACTAAAGGGGCTGTTCATACTAACCATGATTTTGCAGCGACAAAATCACCGTAAGTCATTCACTTTCAGCAGTTTTTGCCAGCATGGGTGACGATGTAGGCATTTTTCTCATTTGTGATTAGTTTTCAAAATCTACAGCCAATTCCACACTCCCAGCAGCATCGTCTACCAGCGACCGGCTGTACTGCAACCTTCAGCGATGAAAATCTGTCATTGTAAACAAGTTAGTAAAAGAAAGTTCAAGCTACTTGGCTGCATCCACACGCTCAAGGAAATGTCTTTCCATATATCTCCTCTTTGAGATGCTGTCAGATCAATATTGGCCTCATAACCCTGAAGAAGAGCCTCTCCGATTTGTGCCAACCCTGCCCTCTCCAAACCAACAAAGCTCTGGATGCTCAAACCTCATCCCGGCATGTCATAATTAGCACTAAATCTGCTATTTCTCAAGAGGGGGTTAACATGAAGAGTTCGCCCCGCGTCGAGTCCTCCAGGAACATGTCAAGCTGTCTGATATGAGGTCCAGATGGCAAATTAGCTCCGGTGTTTTCCTACAGTGTTGTATCTCCCCCTTCTCTCTCTTGCCTGCCGAAGCGACAGCTAAACAAACACCGTACTGTGTTCGACCGAACTCCCCCCATGAATTATTCATCGCCCCCATCCCTTGTTCGGAAAGGAGTCTTGACATTTCACCCAGTCAACGGCCTCCTACTGGAAGAGTGCTGTGTTCAGGGGACCCGACTGCGTCCAGATATTGGCTGTTGTGTGCTCTATTAACCCCAATCATGATGCCCCAAGAGTGCACAGGCACAAAAGACCAAAAAATCAGTTTTGTGAAATAGTCTGTGAGTTGAAGTAAAGGGCGTGTTAAATGTCAAACTAAAACTTGGAGTAATACACTCAATTTGTGCATTGATTTGGTTTCGGTTTATATGCTCAATATCTATCTACTGTATTTCTTGAGTATTTTCTTGGAGAGCACAGTCATAGTGTTTTTAAAATGCAAATCATACCATAATGCAGACGTCACTTTCTATTGCATGTGTGCTACAGTAGAATTTTTGTTGAGACTGATTTATAAAGATTGAGTAAAACTACTTACAGTGTATGGAACCATTCAAAATAAGTTTTAGATTAGGAAACACTGTTCACTATGAACTAGTTGCTTATTAACATGCTTATTACTAACATATTGGCTGTTTATGAATACTTAAGCACATATTAATGCCTTATTCTGCATGGCCTTGTTCTAGATACCATGACCCTACCCAGTACCTAAACTTAACTACTAACAACTACCTTACTACTCTTAGTTACTCCATGATTTACTCACCCTCAAGCCATCCTAGGTGTATATGACTTTCTTCTTTCCGATGAAAAAATAATGGCAGTAAATGGTGGTCGAGATTTTGAAGCCCAAAAAAGTGTATCCATCCAAAGTACTCCAAACGGCTCCGGAGGTTAATAAAGGCCTTCTGTAAATCAATGCGTTTGTGTAAGAAAAATATCCATATTTAAAACATAAATGTAAGTGATTGTATTCGTCTGAATTAAGCAGAAAGTCATACACACTTAGGATGGCTTGAGGGTGAGTAAATCATGGGCAAATTTTAATTTTTGGGTGAACTAACCCTTTAATAGTGAATATGAGTTCCCTAATCTGAAGTGTTACCAAAGTTTTTGTATTCCACTGCTTTTCTATGTAGGCTAAACATGCTAGATTATGGAAGATTGTTTCTGCCACTTGAGAAAAAAACAATAGTGATTGCAACTTTTATCTCACAATTAAAAAAAAAATTCTTGCAATTCTGAGTTTATATCACAGAATCTTGACATTTTTCTTGCAATTTTCTCAGAATTCCAAGATTTAAACTCCGAACTGGAGGACTCATAAAAGGGTCACAATTACAAACTCTTATAAACTCACAATTCTGAAAATTGCAATAAAATTGTCAGAAGTTGCAGATACCTTTTTCCCCCAACTGTAAGTCGCTTTGGATAAAAGCGTCTGCTAAATGACTAAATGTAAATGTAAATGTAAATGTAAATGTTATATACATTTTTTTGCGTGAAAAAAAAAAGAATTGTGAGATGCATCTCACTGCACTGCTTTTTCATTGTTTTTCTATGTAAACATGCAAAACATTTTATTAGTAATTATACAACAGTTGGTTCCAGTCCAGTCCAGTAGCACTGGGACATTTCACTGTTTGAATCACTCCACTTGTTTCTGTTTGTTCCGGACTTGTGTTTGACTTGTTTTCCAGGTTACACTGATGCGCCACTGTTGGTGATGACATGTAGCTGTTTTTATGAGTAAGTAATTTTAGCATTCATTGAACCGATTTGTTCAAAATGCTCATTCAGTTATGAATCAAAGAAGTATGTTTCTGTCCTTACATGCAAGTCATTGAATCATTCACTCAACCGATTCATTAAAAGCACTGATTTTTTTCAGGAACGCCACTACTTTGTCGCTCGGCTTCTTTGACTGCATCTGCATCTTTCGCTGGTGACGCAAAACTGACAACTAGCAACAAGTCTGTAAAATGTAAGTTGCTTAGATTTTACTGGACTTGCAGAATATGGGCTACTGCATATGGATGGAAACAAAATAACTGCAGCATTAGAATATTCAGTGGTTGTTGTTTTTGACGTGATCAGAAAAAAAAAAAAAGTATTATGTATTCATTTTGTCACACAAAAAGGGAAGGTTTCAGTTACCTTTAACAGCCATTGTAATTTTTGTCCATACAATAGAAGTCAATAGGAACCTATTTGTATAGGTAATATTTGTGTGTAATATTTTAGCTTTTTTTTAATAAAAGCTACTTGGTTTGATATTTATTTATATAATGCATAGGCATATTTTACATGGACCCACGGTATTTACATTAATTTGTGGTTTCAAGTACATTTTAGTTAATGTTTACAAAAGAACAAAATTCACTGTGCGATAAAAATTTATCTTTCATTCCATAGGTACAGGAATAGACAGAAACGGTTTAAAAATGCTCCTTATTATGGATAGATGAGATTTCAGAGTATCATTTAAAAAGTGTGATTGCATCACAGATGATTGACAGATGATCTCAGATTGATGTGGGTGTCAATTGACAGTACTGCTGGGAAAGATTAGGCCTCAAGGGAATATATCTGGTGGGGAAGAAAACAGCCCCATTCTTGATCGTTAGCAGCACATGGTTGCACTCTCTCCAGGGAACAAAAGGTTGGAAAAACTTATGCAACATCCAGCCAGAAATCGCCTTTCCAGAAGACATATCATAGCTAATTAATAGCTGAGATGATCTAGACTGCCCAGTTCACCCACACAGTACAATATATAGTTAAAAAAGACCAAGAACCTATTAATTAATATGAAAACCAGTAGTCTGTTTTATCACAAGCCAGCAGATAAGGTTGCAGTGGTTAAAGGAATAGTTCAGCCAAAAATGAAAATTTGATGTAAATTTACTCACCCTCGGGTCATCCAATATGTAGATGAATTTGTTTCTCTATGGAAATAGGTTTGGGGAAATTTAGCATTACATCACTTGTTCACCAATGGATCCTCTGCAGTGAATGGGTGCCATCAGAATGAGTCCAAACAGCTGATAAAAATATCACAATGTGTGTTTATATTTGTTTTGGACTGTTCTTGCTTGTAAACGATTCTTGATCTGTGCATATTTCTCTCCTGATTCAGATGAGACAACTTTTTTCACTGGCGAAAGCAACATTATGGATAGAGGAGACAGCCTGAAGAAACCATTTGAAGTTAAAAATGCCTTGATGTATTTGTTTATAAAAACATTCAGCTTTTCACTTGACAAGACATGAAGATGATCTATCAGAAGATCTATCATCTATATATTGGATGGCCTGATGATGAGTACATTTTAAGCAACGTTTCAATTTTGGATGAGCTATTCCTTTAACATGGGAAAAAGATGAGATCTCTTTAATATCAGAAGGAGATTAAACGTTTAAACCCCCAAAAATAAAAGTTCTGTGATCACTCATGTTGTTTCATCCTGCTATGACTTGCTTCCTTCAGTGGAACATATTGTTTACAGTTATTTACTAACTAAACTTCACAATATTAAATAGAGCTCAAAGCCTTTAATCATTCTAAACAATGTACATATCCCAATCCCTGTGTTTTTATTGAGCATTTAATTGATACATTTAATTATTAATTTAATAATTATTCAAGAGCAAGGGCTTATGGGTATTCCCTCCAGTCACAATGCTCACAAAGTAACAATGTGAAGTTCTTTGTACTTAGTGTTAATAGATTTATTAAGGTTTTATTTAAAAGAGCTTAACTAAAACAATTCCAATTGAATTCCATAGAAGCAGTTGGGAGTGGAAAGGTCTGCAGTGATCTACTGACAATACTGACAATGCATAAATTAAAGAACACAGCGGCCTGCATATTTCCATAATGACCATGTCAAGCGCAAAATGGTTTTGGGGCATTGAATAATAGTGCAGATACTAGTAATCTGCCACAAACCTTACTAAATCACGTTGCTTGATTTAAATACTCCTATAAATTCTGGTCTAAAAGGGAAACTCCTGCAAATGCAAATGAAATAAGGTCAGCTTCAAAAATAACTGCCCACACCTTTTCATTGTGTCAGACTCTGTTCCATGTTTTGTCTGTGTCTTGCTCCCCAGGTGTTCCTTTCCCATGTTTAATTTGTCCCAGGTGTTCCCCATGATGGTTCATTGATCCCAGGTGTGTCTCGTCATCCCCTCCTCCTGTGTGTATTTAAAGTGTTCCCAGTCCCTAGTTCTCTGTCCGCTGTTGAAAGTCTTCGTGTGAACGTCTTCCTGTGTCCGTCTCCCTTGGTTCATGCAAATAAAGTCCTGTCAACACGAACGGGTACCGCTCTGGAGGCCCACTGTCCGTGTCTGTCCTGAGGGACCTCCAGAGTGCCCATCCCCCCTCCCCATTGGATGTTATATGGCGTGAGGTCACGCCTTCCGGAGGGGTGGCGTTATGTCAGACTCTGTTCCATGTTTTGTCTGTGTCTTGCTCCCCAGGTGTTCCTTTCCCATGTTTAATTTGTCCCAGGTGTTCCCCATGATGGTTCAGTGATCCCAGGTGTGTCTCGTCATCCCCTCCTCCTGTGTGTATTTAAAGTGTTCCCAGTCCCTAGTTCTCTGTCCGCTGTTGAACGTCTTCGTGTGAACGTCTTCCTGTGTTCGTCTCCCTTGGTTCATGCAAATAAAGTCCTGTCAACATATTCTCCAGCGTCTCCTCGTCCCTCGTGTGTGTGCAGCGTGACACATTGCTAATTGTTCACTATTTGTCTTTAGTAAATCCTGAAGGTTGTTTTATGCCACCAAAGTGGGTTTGCACTGGCACAATAAATTGCACTGTTAATACATTTGGCCTTAGACCTATTGGTATTTTTTAATTTGGTTTCAAATTTTGATTTTTTTTAACCTTTTGTCTCTCTTCAGCTGAATGTAATTTTAATTGTGTATGAATAAACAAACTCGTGTAAAATTAAGGTTTCATTTTTAGGTTTAATTTTATTGACACACAACGGAGATTAATGAAAGAGCAAACTTGAGCAATAAACATTTTCTCAGGTGCCCCTTTACCACCCCTACAAATTTTGAAAACATAACATCCAATTTTACGTGCTTCAGTATCTTAAGGTGCAGAAGCAAGTTATAACTCAAAATTCATAGCAATAACTTCACATTCATCACTTTTTTTATTTTAGATGAACATTGGAAAAAAATTGCATTTTAAAATGTATTAAAATAGAAAAGCCAACTTACTGATCTAAGCTGCTGCTACTTCTTCTTCTGAGCCACAATTTATCCAGCATCTTTAAAGCTACAACTACCAAACCTTGAGACTGTTCTGAATTTAGTTGCTATATTTTTTTTCTAACTGATCCAGCTTATGTTTTTCGAAATCCAGACTATCAAAATCACCAAAAATCACATAGACTTGCATTGAGGGGGTCAAAACATTTGCACAGTAAGACTTTTAGAGTGTTTAAGCTGTCTATCACTAGCAAAGCTTAATGACTATCCTAGACAACATGCTAAATCAGTCAGCCATTTTAAGGGCTGTCTCAATCGTGAAATCCTTCCAGTGCACTGGAACGTTCGTGCCCTGAAAAATCCCACAATACATCACTCATTCTAGGGAGCATCTAGGGAGCTAAATTTCTAACAACATGCTAACCACTTTAAAAATATGCTATCAACATGCTAATAAAGTTGAAAATATGATAGCAACATGCTAATTATGATAGAAACAATATTGCAACATGTTAATAACATGCTAATCATGCTATACACATGCTAATCATGCTAAAAACATGATAGCAACATGCTAATCAAGTTATAAACATGTTAGCAACATGCTAATCATGCTAAAAATGCTAGCAGCATACCAATCATGTTAAAAACATGCTAACAACATGCTAATCATGCTAAAGCATGTTGTATGCATGTTAACATGATAATCATGCTAGCAAAATGCTAGCAACATGTTAATCATGCTAAAAACATGAACTGCATCCCAAATGACGTCCTATGCACTATGCACTTATACACTATGTACTTATGCACTATGTACTCAACCATGTAGTGTATGAATTTTATAAGGTTATTTTGTCATTAATAATCGGAGTCTGATAGCCCCTCCCCCTTTGCGATGCAATTAAACCTGTGAGCAGTGGTGTAATGTAACAAAGTAATAATACTTCGTTACAGTACTTAAGTATTTTTTGGGAGTATCTGTACTTTACTTGAGTTTTTATATTTCAGCCAACTTTTACTTTTATTCCACTACATTTCCTAATTAAAATGTATACTTTTACTCCGATAGATTTTTCAGAAGTTTTTCTGCAGATATCAGCATGAACACATTTAATAATCATTTTATACAAGTTCAGTAAAGCAATATGTGGCTTACATTTTAGACACAATATTGCTTGTTTTTGCTCAATTTTGCTAATGAAAATAGTTCCAAACAAAGATCACGGCACTGTTTTGCGTCTCTGAGCAATGGATGGTGTTTACTTATTGAATGAATCAGCTGTTTGAACGAATAGGTTGAATAAATGATTCAGTGATTCACTCATTCACACAGTCAAATGCTTTGTTTCTGAATGAATCAGTCGTTTGAATGAATCGGTTGAACCTCAATGACTCACTCATTAACAGTCACTTGCTGTCATTAACAAGATGACCCGTTGAATTCATTTTTGGAGCTATGACTGATTGAATGTATTTTTAGTCCAGTGCCTGCATATAAGATTAGTATTGACCAAGTTCAGAGGCTGTCATATGTGGATCAACTTACTTTGTTGTGTATTTTCAACAGTTTCAATATGAAAAAAAAAAACTTTTATATTGATTCAAAGGATTTATTGCATTTTTGAAAAAAAAAAAAAAAAAACGTGTCATGGATTTATTGCATTTTGGGGAATTTTTTTTTTTTTTATAATAAATCTTTCAAAATCAAAATCTGAATTTGATTTTTTTACGTTATTATAACCTAAAGATGCTATGTGAAAGTTTGAAACAGAAAACAGTGGTTTTCATCTTGCCACTTTCTTGGTAAAGAAAACACATTTTTACTCAAATTAATCTAAATGGATTTATAGCATTTTGGAACCAAGCTCTTCAAATCTATCTACACTTTTGAACTTCAAGTTTTTAAAACTGCTTCAACATTTCAGTCGGCTTTTTCAAGCCAACTTCAAAGTTTGTTTGCGAACTTTACTCATCTAGTTTTAAATTGTAATAATATTTCATATTACTGTATAGTGTTTTTAATCAAATGCAATCTTGGGTGAGCATAAGAAATGTATTTCAAAAACATTTAATCTTTCCCACCCCAAAATTTTAAACAGTAGTGTTTAGAAATCAGACGTCCTTGAACTGAACATGCTGCATCAGGCGTTTATACTGTATATACACAGTCTATTTAGTTTTGTCCAGTCAACTGTTCTTTTGGATCAGTCTTGCTAAGTTGAGTTTTTTGACAACTTTGTGTCCCCACTTTATGGATTCCTGCTGCAAGACCGGCAGGTTTTAGGCGCTGCTGCTTCTTTCAGCTGTGAAAATGCATGGAGCGTTTCCAGATCGGCCATCGGCTCCTTGTCAGTGGAAGAGGGTTTGCAAGGCTAGTCAAGAAAAGAATATGCATATAGGCTCTCTTTTGAAAACCAGCTTTGTGAGCTGTCTTTTCTATGGGTCTTTTGCATCACAATGAAATATGAAGTTATTTGAAGAGTCCTGAGTGCTTTGAACTTTGTAAAAAGATTGGATGGTATGGCATGTGACAATAGGCCTTTATGCAATATTCATTTAAAATATTTACATTCAAACTACAAATCATTTTTGATGGAAACATCAATTTACAGGTTGAATATAAATATTTTTAATACATTTTTCATTACATTGCATTAAAATGTAAAATGCAACGAAAGCAACAAAAACATCATACATCACTGTAGGTGATTGACTCATTTTTTTCACACGTCAGAAAGTGTCTGTGATGGCTCTTGTGTGCACACTCGAGTTTAACCCCCCCAGACATTCATAAGTCTGTCATTATGAATATTACAAACCGCCGTGTGGTGCAACACGTCATATCCCAAAAGAAGAGCCCAAATGACCCTGCGATTCTCCTCAGGGGCCGCCTTCCGTCTTGGCAAGGATACACCTAATCTGAAGTTGGTGCATTGCTTTGAATCAGACATCTTCAAACCGCAAACCGTTGCAGGCGATCTGCCAAAGCCCTGGACAAGTTGTTACATTATGCAATATTTAGGCGGTGGATCCTTTGAGACGCATGCAGCTGCTTGTGGGATGTCCAAAATAATAGCCAATCCACACGGCGGAGTGGCTCTAAATGAAGACTTGTGGCCGGACGTGGAGGTAATCTAGCAAATGGAATGGAAAATCAGATTCACAATCACAAGAGACTCATCTTTCCCATGGCTTCTGGCCAGAGCGAGTGGAGGAAGTGCCGGCTGTGTCATCTCGCCACCACTGGAGCCCATAAATTGGACGCTTACAAAAACATGTCGGTCAGGCTAGGGATTGATCTTGATGTGGTGGGCGTGCAAGCAGGGAAAATGAAGAGTTGATCCCCCGCGAGGCGGCGATAACGAAGACAGATAATGCTCGGTTAGGGGCTGCCGGAGGAGTTAAATCGCTCCTTGGAGAGCATCTGAGCTTGAGCTTTTTCTATCATCTGTGTAATCAAGCATTAGCGATTAAATCACTTTCACAGGGACGTTCGTGCGGTATGAATGGCTCATCCATCTCTCACACTCCTCGAGACGTGTCTGCCGTGCATGTGTGGGCGGCCACACGTGTGTCCGTGAGTGTTTGATCTGCTGTGCTGTACGGATGAGTTTATTTCAAAATCGCAGTGGCAAGATTTGCTCGAAGTTTCTTCCAGATCTGGCTTTGTCTATATTTAAACCCCTCGCTTTCCTTTCTTTTTCTGTCTGCATGCAACAAGAGCAATTGACACGTTTAAAGAGGCCTTGACAAACTTGTTGCGTGTCTAGCGTGCTTTATTCTACTAAAGCACTGAAACCAATTGACATTCCCATGGGGTTGTCAGAGAGAGCACTTACTGTGCATGACAATAACTTTTATAGCTCACGGTGTGTTTGCTTCAGTTCTGTGCTTTGATGTTTCGTATTCCCTTCATATAAGAACATCGTAATTATATGGCGGGGCACCGAAAGCAGCTTAGAAGATCAAATATGGAAATTTAACAATATAATAAGATAATATGACTGATGTTCCGGTTTAAGTTGATTTTAAATGATTTGTGCTTAAAGTCAACAGTTTAAGTTGCTGCACATATTAAACACTTCTTTTATTTTAACCATCTGGCTCTATAGAGCACAACAGTCAGGTTCTGGAATTGAAAATCCCATTCATTTATTTTCCCCACAGGGGAATTGATTTTTAAAGATATCTTCTAAATCGTTAAAGACAGACCTACTGAGAGCTACAAGGTTGTTAATCGATGTTTTTGTTGAAGCCGTCGGCCCACTCAACCTTTTTTTTTTTTAATTGTCTTTAACAGTGGAATTCTTGCTGAAAAACTGCATTACCCATGATTCTCCAAAAATCTCCACCAATCAGAGAATTGTAATAAAAGCTCCGCCCTCTCCTATGAAGCACTGTCAATGAAACAGTCTCAATTCAGGGCGGTGTTAAATAAATGTCTTGTTTCACTCAGAAAAACGTCACATTACAGATGTAAAATGGGCAATGTTAATAGATCTTAATTATTGTTCAATAAGTCAACAAGATTACTTACGAGAATCTTTGTCAACAGTTTTTCGATTTTGTTAAAGATAATGAAGATGAGGCATGATTCATGATTTTATTTTAAACATACCGCTGATGAAAGTATAAGAAAAAAATGACACTGCAAGCTATTATCGATGCACAATGTTGTTGTTGTTTTTTTTAGAAAAAGAAGTAAAAATCAAAAACACAATATGGATTAAGTGCTTTATTGTGCAATTACATATAAATCAATATTGTGCTCTATGATTTAGCATTAATTACAAATACTGTACCACATTAGAAATGTATTCACTGGCTAACGTAGTGCATTTCCAAACATTGTCACAAAATGCAACAGCATAAATGTAATATTAGCTTATAATTTGCAACAAAGTTAACAAACACAGGTGAACATAAACACAACAATTAACAATAAGCAGTCTGTAAATAACATGCAGTACCACCTAATGTAATAATGTATGTAATATAGTAGGCAAGTATACAGTGAATATTTGTTACTTGTTAATGATGATATTGTATAATGATGTTGTGTCTGGGATCTTGTATGTTAGCATTTAATGTTTATACATTTTTTGAAACTGTCTGGTTGCAGTTTGGCTTATTATAGTTTTAACACATTTTCACTGACCATATTATTGTTATTAACTAAAATGATGTGGCACAACGAGAGCCATTCAACTAGTTTGACATGTTCAAAGAGGCTTTGAGAAATTTCAGTGTCCAACATGCTACATTTTCCTAAAAACAATAGAGATTCACATGGAGTTGAAAGGAGGAGTGGCACTTGTGCTTGACAAAAAAACTTCACGTAGCTCATTGTGTGTTTGCTTCACTTCTGTGCTTTGATGTTTCATATTCACGTCACATAACACATAGTTACAATTATATGAGGCACCAAAAGCAAATTAGAAAATCAAATATGGAAATTTCCCAAGTCAGCTTCATTATTAAGTAAAAGATACAAGAAGTGATTATACTGTAATGATGCTTGATTTTAGAATACTGATACTTTAACTCAACGACTGACGGATTTTACATTATTAATTCACATTTACTTTGCATGCACGAGTTAAAAAAATATCTGGGTAAACTTTCTGCACAAACTTGCAGTGCATCTGAAATGCTTCTTTCCTTTTTGGCTGACATCTCCAAGCCCTCTTATTTCTTAACACCTTCCCACCAACCATCTGGCTCTATTCTGGTATGCAACTTTCCATTATCCAATCAAATCCCACTCTGTTTTTTCTTTGAAAATGCTGTTTCATTGAGAAATGCGTTGTAAGTAAATACGTTACGTAAGTAAAATAGGTAAAGTTGACCTGAATCTGTAAATTACTGTTATTTTAGTTGTGTATTTTAAGGCACACTGGCTAAGTCCATTGAAATCCCAATTCTGGTTTGGCCAACAGGTAGGCCGTCACCAGAGCAGCTGCTGTCATTACCATGCCGAAGAGATAGTAACACTTAGACGACTTGCACTTTGAACCCTTTTTTGGGTCACTGTGTTTCAGGGAAGCTCGCACTGCGTCCAGTTCCTCCCTGGACAGAGAAGAAGGGCACATCTGAGCCAGGACCTCCATAGCCGCCCGCTGACCGGCCTGAATTGCCCCATCAATGTATCCACACCATTGGGTAGCCGTCTCTGTGCCTGCCCAATGAATCCTGACAAAAGAGATGGACAATTAAGAGACAAGACAATTACAAAATTAATCACTAATCATCATTAATCACAATTACAACTTCCTATATACTTTAAAACCACTATGACTGAGTATCAAGACCCGGGATGTGGAAAATGTCAAGGTGACTGGTAAAATAAAGACTTCATGGTTGATGCCTATCAAAATGAATAATGGCTATATTAGTTTGTGCTAATAGCATTCATGAATCTTTAGGTAAGTATGCCATTGAACCCTCAAAAGACCTTAGACTAAACTATAGTATCTACTACAAAATAAATAAACTATATATATATATATATATATATATATAGTAATACAATACGTTTATTCAGCAATAAAGCATTAAACATCACATTTAAAATATATTCAAATAGAAAACGGTTATTTTAAATTGTAAAAATATTGCACAATATTACTATATTTCCTGTATTTTTGATCAAATAAATGCAGCCTTGGTGAGCATAAAAGAGAATCTTTCAAAAGCATTAAAAATGTAACTGACCCCAAACTTTTGAACAGTAATTAAATATTTAATTAATAAATTAAAAATGTATATAATTTTACAATTAATTAAAATGATTACTTTATATTATTAATATTCAAAGTAATAATTAAAATATAAGTGTAGTAAAATTAATAGCAAAATGTATACTGTAGTTAAAACCGCAAGCTTAATCATTTACATTTATGCATTTAGCAGACACTTTTATCCAAAGCGACTTATAAAAGAAAAACAAAAACAAAAGATATTTACTAAACAAGTAAATACCTAGTCCTATTGACTCAATAGCGTGGTTAATTTATGCACATATAAAACAGATCAGAAAACCTCCAGAAGACAATGCACACATTCATGTCTGCTGTGAATTAAACAGAAATAACTTTTAATTGGGTTCTCAAAAATGCTTATCGCTGCATTCGGCAACATATTTCCCATGCAAGGCTGTTTCCCATCCACAACGCAGTTTAGTCTTCATGCATTATGGATGCGTGGACTTAGTTGTTCACGAAACCCTGAGGGATATCCTTTACCCACAGTGCTTTTCACCTATGCTCTTTGTCAGTGTGAATCACTAAGACATAAAAGCGGTTTGTTTTCTATTCCACCATCTATGGCAGGCGAGATATGCTCTTCTAACTTTGGAAGTACTGCATCAAAAGAAGCCAGCATACTATCTTAGAGTCTAATCCTACAGTTTTTAAAATTTTCAGGCCAAGTATCACCTTAAAACAAAATCAGAACATCCAAGTACCACCTTGTTATAACATTGTAGCATTGTAACATTATAGTTAACTAAAACTCAAATCATAAAAAGCATTTGTTACTTGAAATAAAGTAGTAACTAAAACTAAAATTTAACAGAAGACAGATACAGTTTCACCAGCTGAGAAAGATGTATTTCTTCATAAAATTTGTTAATAGAACAGAACTCACTAATTAAACACACTAAATTAACGTTAAATTGACAGCCCTAATTTTAAAGTATCATAATTTTACAGAACCTTTTTATGTATTACAATGTACTACAGAACTCTCTCGAAACGTCTTGACTGGGATGCTTCAGAACTCTGTGCTGGTGGACCAGTCATTAATTCATGCTTTAGTCCTTTTAATTATTCACATCTAATAGAAATCATTTAAATTTTCAGAAGCTACAGAGAGGAAGAATGGATGGAGATTTAATGCATGAAAGAGTCTTGTAGCATCCCAAAGATTAAGAGCTTCAAGATCTCGTCTGTTTCCAAGTGGGTCAAGGACAGATTACAGCCCTCCTTCAGGAAAAGGCTCATCGCCCGCACAGGTACCAGACAAAATGGGAAGTCTGTACATGCCTCAGCCACCTTTATATGATGAACTCATTCCTCTCCCTGTGGATTTAATTCTATTATGGAAATTTCCCCATTCACTCCAGCCACCGCACGCTCTCGCTTTCTCTCTTGCACGCTCTTTCTGTACGTTCTCCTTGGGTGAGCATTAGTTCAGCCCTGTCAATCGCTTAACCGGGCCATTTCAAATAGCTTTTGAGATGTTTTCCCCCCGAGAGCGCTGTCCTTTTGACATCTAGTCATGCATTCGGGTAGCATTTGCACTTCAAGGAAAAATGGGCATTTATGTACTACTCTCACTTTTATCTTTATCTACAGGTAATGTCTGCTGAAGTCAAGGAGATCTGTGATGAAAGCAATAGTTTACCCCAAAATTCTCAAAACTCTTTTTTCCATGCCATTCCAAACTTGTATGCTGTTATATATTATATTTAGGGGTGTAACGATTCACTCGTTTTCTCAATGCATCGATTACAAACCCTGACGATGCATATGCATCGATTTTGAAACATGGATTTTTGAATCGTGAATTGTCGATTTCGGACAGTAATCGATATAAAATGCTAAGAATCGAATGAATCGCGATTTCTATAATTTACACATTAAATTACTACAAGCACGAATTAATGGAGACCTTGAACAGTGTTCGTGCCTCGCATCTCTCCTTCACGCGCTCCACTATTTACCGCCTGCAACTGTCACAGGATTGCGCTCGCGCTCCGTTCGTCTCACAGACACATTTTTTGAGCAGTTGATGTGTGATCTCTCCTTAGTACTTGTGGCCTGTAATGCTAAAGTGAAGTAGTTTTACTTTTCTGTAGTTTTTCAATGGCTCTCGGTCATGCCGACGTCATTACCCGAGTAGTCGAAGGCTGCACATTTATTGCATGGATGGAGCAAAAATGTAAGTGTCTAAAGCATACGCACAGTTCCACTGAATGATACATGTGTTTTAGCAATGTCCTTCAACCGAATGTACGAAGGAAACTGTTAAAATAACCACAGCATTAACAACAAACTTGAAATAAGAGCGCAAGGTTTATCTGTTAATCAGATGCATGAAAGTAGCGTTCGTTGCTATAGCAAACAGACATCGGCGTGTTTTCTTTCAGAATCATTCGCAGATGGAGAGGAAAAGTTAAATACTATAGCATTTTGTTTTCTGAAAATGAGATGAAGTTTTCGCACTGAAAGAGAAGTGATCTGGCGCTCATAGACGTGCCAGGCTATATCTGCAGCTAAATAAAAAGCAGAATGAACTGAAACGTTAAGACAATAAACAAACAAATAATTAATGACTAGCCTACAGAAACTATAAAGTATATATATATATTTTTACCTTATTCTGTGCAGAAAATTGAAATAATTGTTTGTAGTAGGCTATATAAAACAATCATAAAATTGCCATTAGGAAACCATTATAGATTACAAATGATTGATTATTGTCCAGCAGTGTATTTGATTTCTTATAGCAAATTCAAAGAAAAGAATTCCTTGTAAAAAAAATAAATAATAATAATACATACATACATAAAATTATTGTATTTGACATTTCTGTCACTTCTGAAATGATGGCTACGCACCTGGTGTGACAAAATGTTAGCCTATATAATACTTTTAAAGCTCTTTTTTTTTTAAATCTTGGCTTACATAAATTTCTACATATGCCATGTCATGCCATAGCATCATTAAACTAGCATCTAACAATAGACAAAAGTGTTTTTTTTTTTTCTAACCTATGGTTATGTAACCATAAAGGCTGCTGTGTAATTTGCACCCTGCCTAAGCATTTAAATAATTTAGGGGAAGCATTTAAATAATCCTGTGAATGCACAAAGAATGCAAAATCAAATCAAATCGTTGTGAATTTGCAAAAATCGTTCTTGAATCGAATCGAAAACCTGTGCATCGTGAATCGAATTGATTCGCTGTCTACCCAAAGATTCACAGCCCTACCTTGGAGTGATGACCCTGCCAACCATTCCTGTTACCATGACAACATATTCTGAAAGTGATTTGTTTTCCAAATAGAAGGCAAATGTAACATAAGGCAATGCTAGAAATACCAGGAAATTAGACTCTTGGTGAAAACGAATGTGACACAGGAAGCAGAAAACCCAC